>NW_006768788.1:1087599-1151191 GCF_000204055.1 Melampsora larici-populina 98AG31
ACGGTTTTTCGCACCCATTTGCCTAGTGTTAAAGGTATACACATAACTCCACCGACATGACCAAACTCTGAATAGAAATCAAAATCAAATCACGTGATAAGGGGATTGTTGAAAGATGAGCTAGCCAAAAGCCAATTCCATTCCCGTCACATTCTTCTCTTTCTGAAAGACAAGTTAAGGAAGGATACCTTTAAAGGCTGACGCTAGCTATGTAGCTGCGATTGTTCTTCTAAAATCGTCTGTCAGCCTTGCCTCCAAGCCGACTAGCCAACATTCCATTCTCTTGATTATCATTAGTCAAGCTTCCATATGGGTCATGAAGAGAACAACAAATGTAGAATTTTATCAATTTTCTTTCCGGTGATCGAATTTGTGCGATTCCATTGTGCAATTTAGGAAGATAGACTAGATCTAGCGAATAGTAGCGCGCTGTAACATGAAATGTCCCTAGGTATGCAAGTACACGACAGCATCTGGGAGTCCCATGGAGCCTAAGGATAAACCGAATCCAGCTACGGGGGTCACGTCGTAAATCTCTGGTCTTTAGTTGAAAAAATGGCAAGGAAAGCCTTGAAGAAATTCATAGATGAATTCAATCCATTGTCAGATGGAGTCACTCTCGAGGATCTGCTGTCCAAGGACGGGCAATATTTTGCCACTCGAGCCATCCTTTAGCAACTTTCTCGTCCAGTTTGATGTCCGGCTAATGGTGATGACTTATGTGTGTAAACTATGTACTACTTGTAGGATATACCGATTCTAGCGTACTTTCCATGCAAGTTTCAAGCTCACATCGAGCTCACATCACAATTCATCAAAAATCTACTGACCAGCATAGACAAGAAGATATATTTAGGTATTCACATGTGTGAATGGGTAGAGGGTCATGGAGAAGAGCTGCTGATGACCTCCAAAATGACGTAAGACGCTGACGTAAAAGGTATTGGATAGAGATGATAACCTGTGGTAAAGACGATGACAAAAAAGGATTTGATGCAATTTATTCCGCGTTTTCCTAATGGCCCACTCTAACAAAAGCTGAAAGTCTATCAGACGTTACGTGCGTTCAACGTCTAGTATACCAAAGGAAGGGATTTGACATCAACCTCTGAGTGACTTTCTTGGTATTTTATTTGTATACTGACTACATAAGGGTGGCCACTATCTTTTCCCATGCATAACAAACGGAGCAATCGATAGTGCTATGATTACGACATTGATGTGGAGTATGTTTATCATCCTCACTTGCAAAAGCTGGTGCGGCCCCAATGATATATACGTTGATCGATGGTCGATGCTGAAAAAAGCTCGAACGGTCAAATCAACGCATCTCAAAGCAAGTCATGACTGGGGTTATAACCTACTTTTAAATCGCAGACGCTTTTACCTTTCGAAAACGACAAGGCGGAAAGCTTCTTCTCTATGACCGAATTATTAGATACCCTGTGATCACAAACGCAGTTGGGGCAACACTCCAAGCCATGGTCACGACAGAATATAAATTGATTCACTATGATATTCTCAGCGGGCATCGCTGTTGAATATTACGCTGATTCTTTGAGGACGAAAGTTCTGAGACAAAAGAGATAGACAATCCCGAATCAGGTTCATCAGAAGAATAAAAATGAGTATGGATATGCGTTCAAGAAGCGTTGAGATAAGAAGGCACACCAAGAGGATATGATATGATAGGTAGGGAGATTTCTCCGACACGCAACTGTGCAAACGCGAAACCTACAAGACTTTGAGGAGTTTTTACGATGTGGGATGTATTTATATTTTGATTTGCTTTTCCAGCATCGGTCCGCTCTGTGATCACGTCCAGCTGCTAAAGCCCCTCCTTTCTGTTATGGCCGGAGGCCATAGGCGGTTAGGTTAGTGAACGGGGCCACGTCTACGACAAAGCCCGGGGCTTAGGTTTGGGGATCTTATACAATTAGTTGTACCACTCCTCGATATCCCGGCTCTTCACCCATTGGAGCCGGAACATCGAGCGAGGAACAGAGTGCTCACTTGAGACTCTGTCACTACAGGTTAGCCTATTCTTCTCTCTATGTTGTAGTGTTTGCAATCCAACCCATTGGAGCCGGAACATCGAGCGAGGAACAGAGTGCTCACTTGAGACTCTGTCACTACAGGTTATGAGCCCGCACTGCCACTGCGTGAGCGAATTCCGATAGTCACAGTTTCATGCGAACAAGAAGGAAAGATTACGGGGAAGCGAAACCAATAGCAAAGCGATCATACAAGAAGAAAGAGAAAGTTAAAGACGAAGTATTACTGAAAAGCGATATTGAATTACCGACATTTATAAAGAAACATCCTGAAGTATTAGAAAATCTAAAACGTCATCCCGGTTTAAGACCGATTACCCCTTCAGTATACCCCCCAACTTCCGATTCATTATATCCCCCTATACCTATCAACAGATTACATTTTATTTTTCGCTTCTCACTTTTATCTCTTCATTCGCCCCCGCAACCTTATTTCCATAATCGCCGACTTAACCCTCTGCCCACACCTCTCTCGCAAGTTCCTTTCTTCGCTCCGAAAGGTCTACTCTTCGAACCTACTCCTCGAGTTACACAATATTCGACTGCTACTCGTTTGGAGATTCGAAGGATTTTCCAACGCAGCAAGACTATTAAATCACAATCGACAATGTCGAATGCCGGACCACCTCCCCCTGCTGCTCCACCGGGCATGCGTCAACCACCCCCTCATCAAACTCATGCTGCCTCTGTCGAAGACTACCGTTCCAACAAATTCCAACTGTCTATGCCTACTTACGTTAAAGGCTCCGTCGATACTCTTAAAGTAGACGGTTCAAATTATGCCGAATGGGAGTTCAAGATTGGTCGTTGCGTGGATCGTGTGACAAAAACGACTGATTATCTTTCAAAAGATGGGATGAAGTCGTCCGATCCCGATGGTGATGCTGTTGTTTACTCGATGATCGAACTCACGGTGCCCTTCGAAATTCAACGTCGCTTGTCTGGCTCAGCTAAAGATGCTTTCCGTACCATCCGAGCTCTGTTTTTCTTTCCCAGTCGTAGTGGTCATATGGCTACTTGGAAAGAAGTGTTGGAGATTAAATATGATGATGTATCGGACATTGGTGACTATTTCCGCAAGATCGACGAGAAGATATCGGATCTTGAACGTTCTGGTTTTGAATGGTCCAAGGACGCAATTACCGGTGTACTATATCAAATTGGACTCGGTAATGCTTTCACCAACGTCAACAACACCTTGAACGCTCGACTCCGTGCTACTCCAACGAACCCGATCACTGCTCGTGAGGTGGAAGAATCAATCCGTGCCGAGAAACAAATTCACAATACCGATAACATTACTCCAGCCTTCAGTCAATTAGATCTCAACGCCAACGCATTCAACGCCTCGCCTACCATGAATAGACGTGGAGCTGGTAATACGGGCTCCCTATATCGTGCCGCGACACCGTCGAGAGGCAGAGGTGTTTTTGTCCACTCACCTCAATTTCAATCTCGCAATCTTAATTCTCCTCTATCTCGTCATCTTACTTCTCCTCCAACTCGAACTTATCAACTCAGTCCGAAATTTGTCCCGCCAGCCCCCGGTGTCGTTTCCAAATTCCATCCCTCACTTTACAATCAGGGTATATGCTACGTGTGCCACAATACTGGACACTGGTCTGACACCTGCCCTACCAAGTTTCCGGCGTCACCCTCACAACCGTCAACAAGTCGATCATCTACGACTGCCTCGACATCGACACCGCCTCGTTCGTTTCGCCTCAATCTGATCGATGCAAACGGCGCGACGTTCACCGTGGACGCCACAGGTGTTGAGGAGGATGAGGGACCACTACCTGATGGGATCTGGGCGTCAGAGGGTACCCTGACCGAGATGTGGGACAATGGGGATGAAGGTGTGAGTGACACCGGCGCTACCCATATGGTAACTGGTAAACTCGAATACCTAACTGATGTCCGCATGTTACCTAGACCGATCCCGGTATCGGTGGCGACAAAGGCACCTAAGGCGTTTGTTACCCACGCGGGGACGATGCACATTAGGAGTGATGATGGCAAGCCTATCCCGATCCACAACACCTTTTATTCGCCACTGGCCAGCAGCACACTGATATCTATTCCTCAACTAGTGAAATCAGGTGGATCATGGGATGCGAAGGATGGCAAGATGAAACTCAAGTTTCCGTGTGGTGGTGTTGTTACTTCTGATCTAAACTTGAATGCTAGGAGGTGGACTGTTCCTGTAATGAAAGCTTCGGCATTTGATTGTCCCAAGTTATCGCCTCCGTCAAGGATCGTGCACCCCACCCCACCTTCCCTATCCTCTCTGACGACCAATGCGACCATGATTGGTGCTCCGCCGGCTGTGAACGAAGCCCTGAAATGGCATTGCCGCTTCGGTCACACCAGTATGCGTAACATCCAAAGGATGATTAAGCATGGTGTAGTGTCTGGACTTCCCGAAAAGATCGACAAGACACCTTTTACTTGCCTGGACTGTCTCAAGAGTAAGAGTTTACGTTCGATAACTCTTACGTCCTCTGGAACGCGTTTACAACCACTGGAATTGATCGTTAGTGATGTTGCCGGACCTTATACGCCTTCAGCAAACGGTGCACGCTACATGATTAATTTCAGGGATGTAGCCACTACCTACACAGAGTCCATATGTGTGGCTAAACGTGATCAAGTTCCCCAGATGTTCTTCGAATTTGTTGAACGTATGGAAAGGCAAACCGGCTTCAAAGTGAAGAAACTACGAAGCGATGGAGCCGGTGAATATACCTCCAAGGCGATGAACACGTGGTGTGCAGCACGTGGGATCATCAACCATCAGACAAACCGTTACGAACATCACCAGAATGGCACAGCTGAAAGGTCCATACGAACAATCTCAGATATGGGCCGCACAATGCTTCATGCAGCGAACTTTGGGGAGGACATGTGGGCGTATGCACACACCGCTGCGTCCCATGTGCACAACCGAATTCCTAACGCCGCCACTGGGCTCAAGACCCCTTTTGAATTGATGTTCGATCGGAAACCACACCTCGATTACTTACGTACATTTGGTGAACCTGCAATTGTCCATATCCCGTGTGAGATAAGACGCAAACTAGATGTACGGGGTAAGAAGATGCTTATGGTTGGTTATCCGAAGGGCAAGAAAGGTTGGACCTTCTGGGATCCTGAAACCAAGGTTACAACGACAGTTGATTCCTCTCTTGCTCGGTTCTTATCTGATGGGCCTCCGCTACCCCAACCAACACCAGCGCCAACATCGACGGAGACCCTGTCGGACGTCGAAAACTCCAAAGGAAGTTTAGCTTATGTTCTAAATGCTTTACGCCTTGGTGAATTCGATGGCGAACATGCAGTAGAGGAGCAGGACGCTCTCGCTCTTATGGTCGAAACTCAGACATCGCCGTATGGGATCATTCCAAAGTCCTATACAGAAGCTATGCGTTTACCTGAAGCTGAGAAGTGGAAGGAAGCATGCTTGGAAGAGTTACGACGCTTTACTGACATGGGCGTATGGGAAGTGAGCGACCCACCTGAAGGTCAACATCTTACTGATCTGAAATGGGTGTTTACCATCAAACGAGACGGGCGCTTCAAAGCACGACTCGTGGCAAAAGGTTACTCACAAGTTGAAGGGGTAGATTTCACCGAAACTTTCGCACCGACGGCGACTTTTGCTGCTCTTCGAGTGGTATTGGTCATTGCAGCCTATTACGGGCTGAAGGTGCGTGGTTTTGATGTGATAGCGGCATATTTGAACAGTCCAATGGACCACGATGTTTGGGTGAAGTCACCGCCTGGTTTTAAACTTGGTCGTGTGATGAAGCTGTTGAAAGCATTGTATGGTACTAAGCAGGGTGCGAGGTGTTGGTGGAAGTTCATGGAAGAAAAGCTACGTGCTTTAGGTTTTCAGCCAAGCCAGTTTGATCCAAGCTTCTACGTGCTGCGTCGCAATGGCAAGATGTGTTTGGTTTGGTTGCATGTGGATGATGGATGTGTTGCGAGTGATTCAGATGAGTTATTGAAGGAGATAGAAAAAGAATTGAGTTCACAGATTGAGATCAAGTGGGAGAAAGACCTGACTCACATTGTTGGCGTGCAAATTGACCGTGTGGCTACTAATCACTTCATCCTTTCACAATCTGATTTGGCTAACAAGATTGTAAGGGATAACCAGGACCTACTCTCGTCATTCTCAGCTACGACCCCGGTGCCACCCAACCTTTCACTAACAACGCCAACAAATGAATTACCGCTAGAAAGCAATCGCTACCTTAGTATAGTGGGAGCAGTTAGCTATTTGGCAGTAGGAACAAGACCTGACTTAGCATTTCCGGTGAACTTCTTAGCTCGATACTCCAAATCGCCTCAGACAGAGCACTGGAATGCGATCAAGCACCTGTTGCGCTACGTTCGAGACACTGCCAACATGGGTCTCGACATCAATCCTACGAAAATTAAGGTTAGGAGAGCGGTGGAAACCTTTGTGGATGCCAATTGGGGTGGAGAGTTTGCAAGGTCGACGTATGGACACGTGACACGATTATACGGGGTACCGATCGCGTGGGTATCTCGAAGACAAGGATGCGTTGCAACATCCACGTGCCATGCTGAATTTATGGCGGTTGGTGCAGCATGTCGGGACACGATTTGGTTACAATCTTTAATTCAAGATATCATTCCAAGAATTGGAACTCCTCTGATCCTAGGTGACAACAAATCATCGATCCACGTATCAAAAGACAACGCAGCTAATAAGCGGACACGACACACTGAACGAGAATTCTATTACATCAATGAACAGCTGTACAAGAAGAAGGTGGATCTTGAATGGATACCGGGAAATGAACAACTGGCTGATACTTTCACAAAGGCCTTGGGACCATTGAAATTCAGAGAGGCTAGAGGATTGTTGGGTGTGTGTGCGAAGAGGAAGTGAGAGATTGTTGTTGTTTTTTTTTATTATTTTATTTTCCTTTTATTTTTTTCTAGTTTTATTTAGCAGTTACTGCTTATTTGTTTGAGATGTTGTGAGCGTTGTTGTTTCTATTTTTTCTTTTCTAGAGATAGGCTTTGTCTTGCCGTGGGGGGGGGTGTTATGGCCGGAGGCCATAGGCGGTTAGGTTAGTGAACGGGGCCACGTCTACGACAAAGCCCGGGGCTTAGGTTTGGGGATCTTATACAATTAGTTGTACCACTCCTCGATATCCCGGCTCTTCACCCATTGGAGCCGGAACATCGAGCGAGGAACAGAGTGCTCACTTGAGACTCTGTCACTACAGGTTAGCCTATTCTTCTCTCTATGTTGTAGTGTTTGCAATCCAACCCATTGGAGCCGGAACATCGAGCGAGGAACAGAGTGCTCACTTGAGACTCTGTCACTACACTTTCAACGCTTGTCAAGGATATATCATCAGACTCACCACATCCTTTCCTTGCAAATGAATGCGACCTAAAATTTTTACCACCCTGCCCCACTTTCACACTGCGCTGATTCAAATGCTTGACAAGAGATAACAAAGTCGAATCAAATAAGATCAAATAGCGCGGGACCATGGTTAATAAAGACAATCAAGGTGCAGTTTGTGCAGAGATCCATATATAGATCATATATTCCCAAGACTATACCTACAGGACCCCGGAAAGCTCCAGGTAAACTATCCGACCTAAAATGTATGGATCGAGGGTCCAAAAAAACGCTGACGTACCGACGAAAAAGGAATTTTTTGGGTCTTTTTCGAGCAAAAACCCGTTTTTTTGAATTCAGACGTACCGACCTGACAGGTATGGATTTGTCTTTGGCCGGAAAAAAAGGCCAAAAACACTCCCTTTTCAACGTACATACCGACGAAAAACGAATGGATTCGCTTCGTGAGGAAATTTTAGCGATTTTTGCTCTTTGAACGTACCGACGAAACCGGAATTGTTTGACCTCAATTTTTGGGTTTTTACCGGGTCACAGGGTATTGAAAAGGTCAATTTGGGTGGTTTTAGGTCGGATAGTTGACCTGGAGCTTTCCGGGGTCCTATACCTACTATACTGGCTGGATCATGAATTGAATCTCGACCTACCTCGACGAATCACGATTGCGTATTGGGCGCTATTGGGCGTATAGCTGATCTCAACTTTGTCGCGGATCCCACGGGGTACACCGGTAAGCCCAAGACCCTCCTGAGTCCTGAATGCTGAGCACCCCCGAGCCTAGGTGGAAGAGTGAAGAGGCACTATGTATAAGCAGAAACCTTTGTTGAATACCATTGTGTAAACTCCGTGCACGTGAGAAATCATCAAGACCTTTGACACACTATCATGTCCTAAAACTTGATATGTTTTTTTACAAAGGAGAACACACCTTACTCATTGATGCGAGCAAAACCAGTTCCCTCAATCTTTCCTACCAACATATAAAGGAATTCAGTCTCCAGCGTGTATGAATATTTACCAACAACTATGTATGTTTGGATACTTCCTTAGTAACCTGCAAGTTTGAGATGATCACCGTGCAGCTAAAGAAATGGCTATCTTGTAACCTGCTCAGGACTAATAGCTAAACAATGCCACTAGTATATTGCACCCAGGTAGTTTGTCCAGACCTGAAGACTCAAGGTTGGTCTGGTGTTGCCTTACTCTGATCAGTTTTGGTATAAAAAGCTATGGATCAGATCCCGATCTTGATGATTACCCAACCAATCAGCTTCAAAGCACAGCTATTCAAGAGTAGGCTAAACCATAGTACCCATTACACTCCTCGAGAAACTTCAAACAACTACTCCTGAGATGCAGGCATTCAGCTCTCTCTTCTTTATGTACAAACCCATTTGTTTATTATATTTCTTTAAAACACATTGAAAAAGATTCAGTTAAATTCGAGAGCAAGGATAATGGAACAACAACAAATTTCTTCAACATCAATTAACCAACCTAATCTTACACATGATATATCTTCTTACCTATCCACCATAAGTCTTAGATAAGAAGCAAAAAAGAGAAATTCAATACACAAACCTTGCGCATATAGAGTACATGATTTTGCCTCTGATCTTTGAAGTTGCTTGACCATATTATCAGTATCAGAGTGCTGAAATCACAGGAAAACAAAAAAGGAGGAACAGCAAGCCTATCCAGCATATAAAGCACACTCTAGAGAATCAGATCCCTGGCTTCTTGGTATCAAAACACAAAAAATGATTATCGTCGTGAAGGCAAACGAGCTTGATCGAGAGTGACACTTGACGAAGAAGGTATCGGTGATCGGACTTGTGGAGTAGATCGAATGGGAATCGGACTTGATGAACTTCCAGCGATATCAGATGCAGAGATAGGCATAGGACCAGGAATCGGTGTATTACTAGGTTTGACCGCTTCTTCATTTTCTTGTTCCATAATTGACATTCGACAAATCGGACACTTAAGAAAGAAGAGAATCTCAAATTGAATTAGATATCAATCCATTCTCAATAATGTAAATTGTTGAACATACCAATCTTTTTGATTTTAAAAGCCAACAATCAATTCCCATACAATTATTGGTAATCTCAGCTTGATGAAAACAATGACCACAAGGTAAGATCCTTACAAGATCCCCGATTTCAAAATCAGATAAACATAATGCACATTCTCTTTGAGCAAAATATACTTTAGGAATCGGTAATGAACGATTGGTTTTCAAGTGTGGTCGAGATGGATCAAGGAGAGGGGTATGTTCTGAATCGGTTGAAGATCTATGTCTTTGAAGTATTGGCCAACTAGAAATCATTTTACAAGTATGTGTGATCCATCCAAGTCCGAGCACGGAGTTCTTGGGTCTGGAAACTGATTCTTCTGGACAGTCGCTTAGTTCAGAGCCAGCTGGGATTCCTTTTTCCATATCTTTGGCCCAGATGACACATGGTAATCGGTCAACAAATGCTTGCGGTGCCCTATCAGCTCTTCTTTTGCGGAATAAATTGATTCGATGAAGGACGAGTGTGACAGCGGTCAAAATGGATGGTAAAAATAGTAGGATGATTAAAAGGTCGAAGAAAGGCCTAAAGGAGAGTTAACACCAAGGTCAGGAGACGCACAATAAGTTTCTCTTCCTCATCGATAGTAGCATTGTTACTCACCAAGTCCATAACTGATCTTTGCTCATGATCACTTCCAAAGCTTGAGGAAGATGAGCATCGACTGATTGACCATGAATTAGATTTGAAGAAACAGGTGATTGAAGAGAATTAAGTTCAAGCCAATCTTCACGTAAACTCATATAACTATCACGAGCCACAAAGACGCTAGGTATCTCTAGATCACTAGTATCACCAGGCGCATACATCGTCACCAAACCTGTTCCAAAACCAAACTTATCACTTCCTAATGGATTTGAATAAAATATCGGTCCAGATTCTGTCTTGAATAAAGTAGGAGATTGATCCCAATCACCCACAATGACCGCTGATGCACCTAGGTATTGAGCGTATCTGATCTTATCGACGAATGTACATGTACCACGTTCTACTAAAGCTATCCAATCCTTAGGAGGCTCTAAGACGGTTGAATGTGAACCTGATGAGATTTGTGAATGGTCGATGGTGAGATCCAAATGGTGAGATGAGAATGAAAGCAAGTCAGTTGGAGGACATCCACGACGAGCTTCGATTAAGTGATGATTCTGAAGTTGAAGATTTGAATCATTTGTCTTATTAGGATGAGTGATAGATTCGATAGGTAAAAGTTGCATAAGTCGACCATCCGGATTATCAAAATGAGGACCGAATCCAGCGGGACAAGATGCATGAATTCGGGAAGTATGTTGAACGTAGATAGTCGAAGTACTTGTAGTAGAAGGAGCATTGGCTAAAATCGTAGTAGAAGGTGATGAGATCACTTGAATGAAACTTAAGGATTGAAGTTGATTAACAAGAAATGACCAAAGTGAATTGAACTGATCCACTATCATCTTGCTCAGGAATTAAAGATGTGAGTATATAAGTTGTAGTTGGAGAATGTGTAGAACGTTGAGACTCGAGAGGGCAATGATTGATCAAGCAAAGTTGATAAAGAATTTTGTTAATCTGTATACAATACAAGAAAGTCAATTAAACATAATTATCAAATCCTTTGTACAAAAACTTCCCTTTTAGACCAGACCCCTTTGAATCAACCTTCACCATCATGAAGTCATGACTCATCACTCAACTTCTGCTCCTACAGGCTACCGCTACAGCACATGAGATTGAGAAAAAATCCGAGATGAAACCTTACAAGGGGCTGAGCTCACTGACTTCCCTGAAGGGTCAATGCTCAAGTCCAAATATTTACCTTTTGTAGTATCCAAAATTATCACATCTTTCACTTTGCCAGGTGCCAAGTGTGTTCTTCACTAAGCCTCCTAAAGAATTGTACATACATAGCTTGTATTTTTGTAAACATTACTTGAACTGGTTTTGTTTTATTTAGTATCAGGATTCAGCAGGCTGCCAGGTAAGACTATCAAAGAATCTGATGCATAGAGTTCTTCAAAGGCCAAGTGCTTATAGCTCTATACATATGTATAGAAAAAAATCACACCTTGAAGCTGCCCATGGTGAATGACAGACTAATATGCTATAGAAGTGGTACACCTCATGTATGGATTTTGGGGTCTATTTTGCAGCCAATGGAAAGCTGGCCTGATTGAGGATTAAGAAAACATCCATCATGAGATTACTGGTGTAATCAAATTATCCTCATACAAATCATATTTGTATGGATAAGGGGAGGGAGACAACCATCAAAGAACTTTAAACAGAGAAATGATCATAATAACTAGTGAGGGTGTAGATCAGGGTACATCATGAAATAACATTTAATCACTGTTCTTTTTCATATTTCCCAAGTTTATCATAAAATCATTGAAGGATATGTCCACCTGTCAAAGTTATTTTTTTCAAAGACTTTGGCCATTCATTTGGTCTCAGTAAAACACCAACTTGGATGTGGTGGTGATGAGATGATTCAGGGAGAAATTGAATCTGGGTCGTCTTAGACCGGTGTCAGGGCCATCGGTGCGGGGCCGGACCAAAGCCTTACAGTACTCCCTCTGTCATTTGGATTCCGGTGACTTCCCTAATTTGATCGATAAAGCCGTACAAGAAGAACCACGACACATCTTAAACCAACGACATGCCACTACATATCAGTCCCACCATCCCTTCTCGACTGGCACGTCGCACACTATCGTAAGTCATTTCGATTTCGTGTACCATTTATCCAATTTGCTCACTACCTCTTTTTCTGGCAACACTTTAGCTCACCTAACTTGGCTGTTGCTCAAGCTCGGTCCAGGAGTCTCTACCGTGATTGGTATCGAGCTGCTCCAGAAATCTGTCAGGTGAGCCTTCATGGCAGTATTAGTTTGATTCGTACGATCACCTTCCTAATTCGATTGGATGGATCAACTCATCAAACATTTCAATTTATTAGCTTTATGCACTTGATGTACCTTATCCAGCCTTGAGAGCCAAGATTCGACAAATTTTTAATAAACATTCACATGTTCGAGATGTACAAACGATTGATGTTTTAGTATCAAAATCTCATATGGAATATCAAGAATTTGTAAATGTTTGGAAAATGCCAAGTCAAGTGATGAGATATTTTGAATCAGAACAAGTGCGCTTTTCCTTTTTTTTTTGTCAATCTTTTGAAATTTAAACTTCATGATTATTGATATTTTCTTTTTGATTCGAAAAATAGTCACCTCCATTACCCAATACGTTTTTGGAGAAATTCTTGTCAGTCGATTTAGTCATTGATTCAAATCTGATCCTTGCTAATCAAATCACTTCAAATTCATTATTTCATATAGGGCCGGCAAAGACGAGTTGATGGTCAAGCCGGCCGCATAGAGTCAAGTTCATTACTCTTTTGTTCTATCCTTAGTTTCCAACCTGACGAAGGCGACTGATATGACGGGGATATTTTACATGTAAATTGTTGATTGAAATAAATAAAACATAAACAAAACAGCAAAGCATATTGTGAAAGTGACGCATTTCAAAAGGTGTAGTGATTATTGGGAAAAGTACTGACTCGACTGAATAATGTAAACAGTTTGAGGTTTTGAATCAAGGCAGTAGAGGTGGAGGTGAACTTATGATCGAATTCATACGCCTCTTGTAGGAAATGGGGTATTGCAGGCCAGAAGCTTAGAAAGGTGATTGAATGGGCTCTGTGTGGTATCACATGAAGGGTTCTTAGATAAATACTATCTTGAAGTGCACACTGTGAAAATCACTACTGCTCAAATGTTTTCCCTCGCGGATTGCTTGTAGGATTCTTAGTCCACAATGCAGTACGAGCAATCATAACAACAGAGGTACAAACAGTCAAGTACCTGAGCCTGCCCACTATCCGGATGGCCGGTCCCAAAATAAAATCATTATTATCACTGATCCACATTTTCTGATCATACCTGCTCTACATCTTGAGATGAGTATTGCTTTCTATTTCATCATCTTGAGACCAATGGCCAAGGGATTTGAAACACATACAAACATCTTGGTGTGCTCCCCTTTCTAAATGTTATGTATTTTCCATTGTTTTATTTACATAATATGAGAATGGAAAGTGTTTTGAATTGCTTGTTAGCCATTAATATGAATGAAATGATTGATTGAGCGATACACTCTCCAAAAAGTATTTCGTGATTGTTGGAACAAATTCCCCGTAGATTTGACCGAGCCTTGGTTGGTAAATCTGGGTAAAGAAGGTTGTCTTGCGGTATATATGTTAGATTTGTTTGATGTTTTGAATACTACATAATAGCATAGCAATTCATAGCTAGTATTTATCTTGTACCCAAAGTCAGATATATGCAAGTAACTCATTAAACTGATTTGATCTGCTTCAGGCGGAGCAAAACACATCCCATTGATTCAATATCAAGGTGTTTGTCACACATTTCTTCAAAATTTACGCTTTACCAATCTTGAGGCGCATTGGGCGATGTGATACATATTTCTAACACCTCGCATGATAATAAAGGGCACACAGCTCCATTCATCAAAACTTGCTAGAATGGTTGATTGCGGGGATGTGATCAATGATCATGTGTGTAAACACAGCCTCAACACAGCGGAAGCAACACCGGGACTCGGCGGAAGGCGGACTTTGACAGATTCATGAACGATGTGAGAAAGAGACACCGAAAGAGATCACATATTCAAAAGGTGTTCTTTACGAGGGATTGCAACGACTACCGTTATCCGTTCGAGCGTCGCACCTCTGGCCGTTCTTTTCCCTCACGAGCTTTACAAACTTTCACCTATTTTCGAACGTCCCTCAAGTCTGATTTGCCCTGGCACTTTCAACGCAAGCTTAAAAACTCCGAGTAACGCTTCCGCATCTGTCCACATCGTACATTCGAACTTCTTTGCTTATACTTCAAAGAATGTTACTTGACTCGTTGCTGAAGACATTCTGGCAGCCAGAAGAAGTGATATCATGTCGACCACCCTCTTTATATGGCATCGTAGTTCGATTAATCCCACTATGGATCCAATGTTCTCTGTTACACCCGCATTTTTGTAAATCTTCAATATTACGCTGGATCAGGTTATTACTCACTCCCTTGAGCGTGTGCATCTTGATCACAATACCTATCGATTACTGTTTTTTACCTTGGACGAAGAGCGGAATGTTGAATTTACTATTGGCTGTTTGGGGCTTCCATCTTGCTACGAAATCTTCCGAGTGGGGTATCACCAACGGATACTGGGCTGGAAAATATTGGAATAAACCTACTTCAGACTCCTCACCAATGCCTACACCATCAGCACCAGGCGCGTCTACGGAAGCGAACGGTTGGGTTGAAATCGCTTCATGGACCACACGACAATTTGTTTCGTGAGTTTTTCGAAATCGTTGGCTTTACTTCTTGCTATATTGCATATTTGTTAACTTTTTCGTCACGGTCATTTCCTAAATCCAAAGCTACCGAGGTTACCAGTATGGTTGGGGAATAAAACCTCAGCACAAGGTTCCAACCGTGCTTGACTTGATTCAAAGGTTGATTGTTGACAACTGCGTGCGAGCCATTTCAATCGCATTTATAATGACGGCACGAGATAAAGGCTCTCCCAATCAAGTATTGGCTACTATTGGCTTACCAGATTTTCCTTTGCGATCATTACTGGCTGAAGGTTTATCAACACTGTCTTTTGGATTTCTCTTGATATGCGGTGTAGATGCCCTATCATGCCGGTACGGCTTGATCTGCCACCTAGTTCATTGGATTGGAGGCTTTGTGCAAATACCTAAATTGATCTTGGCCTTGTGCGATCCGAACCGTTTTCAACACGCCTTCAACTCTCCTCACACGTCCACTTCCCTGAGCTGGTTCTGGGGAAAGGCATGGCATCAATTCTTTAGAAGAGACTTCTTGATGTGCGGTGGTTTCCCTGCAAGCGCTTTAGCCAAAAAGCTTGGTGGTGGATTGAAGGTTCAAAGGATCTGCGGACTTTTTGGCAGCTTCTTTATTAGCGGTGTAATGCATGAATTTGGTAAGGAGAATTGATTATCTCAGAATCCACTCCGATGATATACTGACTCTACCCATTTCATCTTTGAAATGATTTTTATCAGTTGCACATGCCATTGCACGCAAGGCACATCCTTTCCCTCACGTCTACTTTAAGGAGTTCCCGGCTGCATTTGTATATTTCCTTGTGCAACCAATAGGGATTGTCTTGGAACCATACATAATCCCCCACATACCTCGCAAACTCGGAGGAGGATGGCTTTGGGTTCTGATATTCACTCTTTTGACTGCCACACCTTTTTCGAAACAATATGCCTACAACTTCAGGCTGGTTGACGATGGGTACAAACCTTTGGACGAATGGAATGTTGCAACTGTCTTACTGGGAAGTTTACAAAAGCGTTGAAGATGTGTGAAAAAACTTACATGCGGTCAATTTAGGTTCATTATGAGTTATGGACATACAAGCTTGAAGGTCTTCAAAGTTGTAGTATTTTATTTTCGAACAGTAGATTAAAAATCATATTCAAAATAGAATTTCATATACATCCTTTTTCTTTTGGAGCTCACCATTTATAGTCCGGAAAAACACACCCAAAGCCCGCTTTTTTGGCTTAACCAAAGCAGTCAAACATTTTTCGGGCCATAGCCCCATTTTTCTCTTCAATTCTTGATTTACACTTGTTTGGTTAGTATTTAATCAATTTTTCTCTTGGTTAGTTCTTGATGCTCATTTGTTCATTTCTTTTATTTGCTTACACTTCTCGTTCTATGGATTTCTTGACTTTTTGATATCTTCACACTCATTTTGGTATGGCACTGCTCGCCATCAGATCATTCATCTTTGTTTTCTTTGATTCACCCTCTTGAAATTCATTATACTATAGTTTTGCACTTGAAATATCACAATGACAATTGATAAGGAGGCCATCAATCACAAGAAATCTCAACAAAACAATGTGATTGATTATGTAAGTTGAAGTGTTGGAAAATAGTCAGTATAAGTGAAAAAAAAGGATCACATGTGTTTTTTGTTTGGAAAAACATCCATCAAAAACAAACAGAGTATTTGACAGATGTACTCAACATAGCAACAGTGCTGTGCAAGTCAGCCCAGCCCGCTGTTGGCAAAATGGGCTGCAGCCTGGTGCCAATTTTGAAACTGGCCTTCAGTTATTTTTTCTGGACTACAAGTAGTGAGCTCCTTTGTATTCTGTATTCATGAAGTTCTATTGGATTTTACATTGGTGAGATAGCCAGGACATGGTTAAAGGCTGACAGATCCTTAGGAGGTGATACAATCAAAGACCTGCAGTCAAGATCAAGGTGTCTTTTAGGGTATCTTACTGAGGAAGGCTGAGGCAATATGAATAGTATGTAGCTCAGACCACAGGAATTAAACCCATGACAATATCTGTGGCAATACAGTCAGCATTGATGTTCATCACTTGTGAAATAATATATGTACAGTCAAATCCCATTGTCAGTGTTTGACAGTTGCCATGGAATAGTTCTGTGCATCACATTTCACACTTGCCTGTATGTTGGATATCACCACCCCATGTCCTGTCCATTCAAGCATCACCACCCAAGTGGTAGTGATGTGACAATTGCAACACTTCCCTTCCCAAGTCATCAATGAGTATGAATGGTATTTCAGTTATGAGTCCACCTTAAACCACAGCTTCCAACCTATAAGCTATTTTGCTTCTTTCTTGTCTGTGGTGATAAATAATCTACATTTTTTGTTAGCTACTGCAGCAAAAACAATCTGACCAGACCTCTCAACTTGTCACACTGCAAATATAATGCATTTTTCCAAGGTGAGAAAGATTACATTTATTTTACAAAATGACTAGCCAGATTGAGCAGCGGGCGCCACACTGAAATATTTATGAATGTATGTTGTAATAACAGCCAACTGTGTATGTACGTAACATGATGTCTCACTTGGCATACTGTGAGATTGCCTCACCAACAATCAGAAAAGGCATGACATGTTATTGGCTATAAGACACTGATGCTGAATGTAGTTATCAATCATGGCAGTTGACTTGAAAAAGCTGCTGCTCTGGATTCTTGGGGGAAGAGAAAAAGGGTCCCATGTGAATACAGATCTACAATAGTTTGTTGAGGATGAATCTAATGGTGTAGTGTGAATGGTGTTCACACTATTGGAGGCGGTAAAAATTGCCTGAAAATCATTGCTGGTCTTAACCAAGGCACGACTTAAGGGGAAAGTTCCATGAGCAAAGATCTGAGGTAGTGAGTAAACTGTACAGCCTGTACGAGAGTACAGCTCGCACCTTCCAAGATTCCAAATCTAGGGAAAAAAAAATTTGCTGTACACAACCTTCACACCTCTGCTCAAAAGCTTGCGAATAACATCAAGACATTCATAGTTTCTATACCCCGTTCCCCTATAAACTTCTTTTTTGTAAACTCATACGACACTCAGGAACTATCTTGCACAGTCATGTCATCTTTCAACAAAGAAATAGAGGCAGCAAAAAAGAAAATTACAGCAGCGGGTACAAAGATACGAATCACCAGGAAAGGCCAGAAGGGACATGATACTGCAAATATAGAAACTAGAAGCCAGTCCAAGGCAGGAGAAGCAGGAACAAGCAAGGAACAACAACAAACCCAAGAGACAAATTCAGGACAACAAGAAGAGGAACCCGAGACGGTTGAGAATCAGAAACAGCAAGCAAGCGAGGAACCAGTAGCGAGTACAAGCAAAAAAGAGGAAGGACAAGTACTCAACGAACCAGAGAACGAGACTCAAGAAAACGGTAAGCATTCAAATTTTTTAGAGGAAGCAAGTCAAGAGAAATCCAAAAGACGACCCACTAGGATTCGCCAAAAATCAACAACCCGCCACCCATAAAATCTTTCATTTCTCTTTATCCAACAAACACCGTTTCTACTTTTCAATCCTGTCATACCAAGGGGAGAAACAAATGTATTAGCCCAAAATGAAGAGGACGCGGGAATATCCGCAGGGAAAGCCAAAGCAACTTGCTTAAGAAAAGGAACCAGTGCTCCAGTCACAAAATACTGAGGCTCGGCACAGGCTATACCGTGACCAAAAAAGAACCCAAGTGGAAATGCACACCGAGGCAAAATATATCCAAAAGAATCACCTGAATAGAAAGAGACCAAGGGCAATATGCTAAAGTCCGCAAAACTAAAGACAACTGGTGTTTCTTTTCTCGTTCTGACAGAAAACCTAGACCACGAAAGCCGGAAGGCGAAGTGGATGGAAAGAACCAAACACAAATACTACTGGGGTGACTCAGATCGAGCAGACGAGATGCTCAGAGCATTTAATGCAGTGTACGGAGGCGAGCATCCTACGCAACAAGACCGAGACAACGTAACAGACAACGTCAGAAACGTTGCCGGCAACAAACGTGCTAGATCTCCAGCGGATCCACCAAATACACAACGCGTAAGCCAACGCCCACGCACAGAGTCCCTGGTACCAGGCGGCGAGAGCGAGAGCGAGGAGGAACATACCTTGGTCACAAAGAAGACGCCTATGGACTCTAAAAAACCAGCAGCCAAAGCGAAAAAAACCTGCAGAGCCCAAAGACCTTCAGACAGACGAAGAACCCAACAACGAAGAAGGGGATGATGGTGAGCATAAACCAACCTGTAGAGTGGTTGGAAAGTCAGCAAGCAGACAACCACAGCTGACCAAGTGACTCCAACAAACAGAAACGGAAGAAGGGATCACCTACATGATAGGCAAGCCTATTGAAGGAACCATTTTGTTACCGTTAACACCTTACTTTGAGAACAGAATCACCGCCAAGTCGGAAAAAAGAAAACAAAATCCTTGAAGGAACTGCAAGAAGACAATTCAACGGCCACGTATTCAGGTTTGACACCACCGGAAGAGCTTCTGATGACGTATGGCGCGTGGACAGACACGATAGATTTGTTCATCAAGTACCTAGAGACAGAGTATAACAGACCAACAGCCGCCAAGATGTTCATGCGCCACAAAGAAAACGTAGGGAGAATAAGAAGATCAACCAAGTGCTGGATGGTGGCCTTAAGGTACTGCATGAAAGTGCGCCTCGTAGTGATGGTCGTGAAGAAGAAAAACAGTAAACGGGTCATGATAGACGCCAGCCATTTTCACGAAGATATCTTGAGAGAAGCGAAGGAAGAAGCCAATAAAAACGGTGAAAGGAAATATGCTGAGAACCCCTACGTAGCCGGTGGCAGGAAAGAGCAGATCGACCCTACAACCGGGCTAACGAAATTGGTGGCAAAAAGGAGTTTTGCGTTCAAAAACGGTAGCGGATCAAACCAAAGTAAGCATGTTGACATCAGGCAGAAAGACCAACGAGCTGAAAAGACGGTTTTGCCCACAGGAAGTTCCTTCCCCCCCCAAACCAGCCAATACGCAAGCAACGCGCAAACGGCGCCGAACAGGAGCTGGGGTAAACTGGAAAGCGTAGGTTATCAAGGCAGAAATTTTGTAGAGAATTACAGTGCCATCAAAAGAGCAAACGGATCCTGGAACTCGAACCAAAAGATAGACGCAAACCAAGTGTTCGGAACAGAGGGAGCTGGAAAAGGGAAGAGTTACCTCAAGGGAAGGGGAGGGGGAAACGTCAGCTCTGGGAGCGGTAACGCAGGCACCCCAGCAGAAGCAGAGAAACAGTAAGTCTCCAAGCAGACCTAGCTTTAGTCGAGGAGTGAATTGTTGCCAGTTTCCATGTTCTTGCTGTGTGAAGTAATGAATCCAAAATTTTCACCACGAACACCCTTTTCTGCCAATAGACCCGTGACCGCAGACGACCCTGAGAAAATAGTGAGACAAGCCCTGTTCGTGAAGAGCCCAAGAGCTAACCCTCCAGAAGGGAAGGGCAACGTTGAGGTGAAACAAAATCTAGACGTGAAGTCTGCCCACCCCGTCCTGAACCAAGTCCCAAATCACCTACAAGCAAGCCTGGTAAACAAATACAGGGGTCCAATCCCAAAGCTAGCGGCGACACTCCCGGAGGGAGGATACCACATGAACAGAGTGTGGCCAAAGAAGGTCGAGTGCGAGATGGACCTGGAGGCATGGGAAAAAACGCTGAAAGCACTAAACTTGATGGAGAAGCACGGCTATGTACTACAAGGCTTCAGATACGGCTTCACGCAAGGAATCCCTCAACATACAGTTGGGGACAAGAAATTCTACGCTCCAGATAATCACGCAACACACGCTAAGGAGAAAGACAAGATAAGAGAGAAAATATCAAAAGAGTTGAAGTCTGGCAGGATGCAAGGCCCTTTCACGGAGGATGAAGTGCTGTCGGCCCTAGGTTTCTTCCAAACCAGCCCAATGGGTATGGTGACAAACAACAACGGATCTACACGAGTAATAAATGACCTGTCCCACCCGAAGCACGTAAGAGGAATATTGTCAGTAAACTCGTACGTCAACAAGGAAGATTTCAAAACCAGTTGGGACAATTTTAGGACCGTCACGGCTTTCTTTAGCAAGGAAAACGGGGTACTAGAGCTGGGGATTTTTGACTGGGAAAAAGCCTACCGGAAAATTCCAACCAGCCCCAACCAGTGGTGATACTTAATGCTGAAAACGTCAGAGGGTCGTTTCATCCTGGACACGAGGGTGTCATTTGGCGGCGTGGCAGGGTGCGGAAGTTTTGGGGGCCCAGCAGACGCGTGGAGGGCTATTATGAAGAAGAAATTTAATTTTGTAGAGGTGTTTAGGTGGGTCGATGACAATTTGTTCATCAGGAGGGCAGGTGAAATTGACCCAACATTGATGAAAGAAGTGGTAGACGCAAGCGCAGTGTTGGGAGTGAAAACCAACGAGGGGAAGTATTCCAAATTCCAAACCAAGCAGAAGTACATTGGTTTCATCTGGAACGGTTGAGACAAGTCACTTCGTCTACCGGAGCGGAAAAGACAAGAGAGACTTGAGCAGATCAGAGAGGCGATAGCAAACGAAGGCCCACATACTCACAAGGCAATACAGAAGCTGACCGGTAGACTAGACCATGTAACCTACATGCTCCCGCAAATGAAATGCTACAACATAGGACTCTACGGAATGCTAGCAGGATGGAAAAACGAGTTAGCCATACGGGGAATACCAAACCATGTTAGATAAGACTTACAAGAGTGGGAGGAAGTACTAACAAACTTCAAGAACCACAGATTGCTCCCCAAGAAAGGAGTCGAAAACATCGGGTGGATTGGTGATGCATCCACGAGCTTTGGGATAGGGGTGATCGTGGGAAAGCGGTGGACACAGCTGAAACTCAAAGACAGTTGGAACAAAGTGGATGAGAGGGGTGTGAAACGCGGAATAGCGTGGCTAGAGACTGTCGCCGTAAGAATGGGCCTCAAAATGATACAAAACACAATTGAAACAAGGGGGAGAAGGTTTTTGGTCCTAACGGACAACACCGGGACCGAAGCGGCTATACGTAATCAGAAGTCTAGAGATTGATCAGTGAACGACGAATGGAAATTAATTCAAAAAGAATTAGCTTACCTTGATTGTGAAATAGAAGAAAGATACGTAAGGACGGGTGACAACAACGCTGACGTCCTGTCAAGAGGTGACAGAGGAACAAAGAAACAGAAACACCACAAAAAACCGGAAATCCCGACCCATCTTACAAAATATGTCGAGTACGAATCAGAAGAAGCCTACGAGAAAAGGACGCGCAACCTTTGAAAGAGTTACAAGGAATGAAGACGGCGAAGGTGAAGAGAGTTGGAGAAAGCCGGTGTCGGAGCACCTGGTGAAAGGCGCGTGGACAGACAACACAATGAAAAGCTATGGAAGTGCAGTACAAAAATTCAAAGCCTATGTAGAAAGCACAGGACAGGTATTCAACGCGGAAGAACCAATAGAGGGAAAGGATGTGTACGGATTAGTGGTTTGGGCAGGACCGTCTGAAGTAGAGAAGTTGTCATGCCCGAATAGGGAGATCAAGGCGAAAACGGTGGAGAAGTATCTGGCGGGTTTGAAAGCATGGCAAGTAGCAAAACATTTGAAACAACTGGAGCTGGATAAACAAACAGTAGATTGGCTACTGAAGTCGACAGCAAGAAGCGAGGAAAAAAGAAAGCTGTTGGGAGAGAAGAGAGAACAAAAAGAGAAGAAGCCGATTCGAGTCCAGAAATTATTCGAAATGATAGCGGAGCTGAATAACAAATCTAAGGCACACGACCTCGCGATAACGATAGCCCTCTGCGCCTTTTGGGGAATGGCACGACTCGGCGAGCTGGTAAGAGAAACGACTCTAGAAGGCGCTATCAGACTAGAAGACCTGTCCTTCAAAGAGACGAAAAAGGGCGGCATCGCTATCCTAAGGGTATGGAAGGCCAAGACAGCGAAGCCAGGCAAACCACAATTCATAAGGTACGCAAAAGAACAAATTGTGAAACGATTGTAGGACCCATGCTAACTGGAAGTCGGAGAAAAGAATGACTTAACAGAACTCGGTACTGGACCCAGTGGGGGCACTGAGGAGATGGGTGAACAAAGAACACAAGGAAAACGATGGGAAAGCCCTGCTTTTCTCATACAACGTAGAAGGCGAACGGCAGACGATATCGAGAATGAAGTTCACCAAAATGATGGAAAACGTGTGGGGTAAACACAGCGTACAAACGGGAGAGTGGTCGGGTCACTCTTTCCGAGTGGGTGGAGCATCTCTGAGGTTCAACCTAGGATGGGAAAAAGAGAAAATCATGGAAGTTGGTAGGTGGAAATCAAAAGCAGTGGATGTCTACCTTAAAAGCTTTGGGGAAAAAGAAAAGGAAGATACAAAAGATTTCCTATGGCTCATCGACCGGAGGAACAGATAAGAGTACAGCCGAGATATACAGAATCCCGTATTAATTCCAGAGAGTTAAAATGGTGTACACCCAAAGTTTTGAACCAATAAAGTGAAATACAGAGCTAACCCTCCAAAAATGAGCACAAACAAGTCAGACTCGCATAGAGTTTGACGGGACGCTCAACGAGTTGAGACTTGACGCGAGCCTCACTGTATGGGGTGTTGATTGCCTGAGCCACCAAACTCTAATTGCCACGCCCGCATAAATTGGCGAGCCACAAACGGGGCCCGCTCAGTCGTCCGGTAAGGTTTAACCGTGATGAAACAGAGCGCGCACCCGGGACCGGGCTCCCCCAAACATCTCCTCCCTCAGCCTACGAATACATAGGCCTAGGAAGGAGAATATCACGTGAGGTATATAAACTAGAAAAAATCTCACATCTAACGAGATTTGTAGAATGGATATTTCTGGTCAAGATGCAAATTGGCATCAGCGACTCAAGTGCACCATTGGACATGAAAGATATTCTAATGGTACTTGGTCAGTGCAATATGTGATCTGTTCCCTGCTAATGTGTGATCGGCTTGATGATTTCAGATTCGAGTGATTTCAATCACCTGCTGAGCTTTTTCAGTTTGTGATAAAAGTTTGTGTTTGCAAAGACTACCAAAATGGTTCGGCCGTGGCAAGATATGACAGAGTCCCGTGACAACGCCGAAGACAAAGCTCAGCAAAACTCCCATCAGGGACTTTCGCTCAGAGTCATCATGCACTCCTTCACGCGGGCCGAAGCAATTGAAAGCTTGAAGCGCTCGTCAGCCTGTGCTTTGTCTAATTTGTCAGCACCAGCCACACGAACGAATCGGGGGTTTGGTACAGGAACATCATGTACGTGGTGATTTTGACTCGAATAACGGTTGCATTCGATATCAATCTGTGATGATTTGAAGGTCAACTTGTTGCTGGAGACGCGTAAAAGTCACGAGCCGAAATTGTGGACGTTATTTCCGGTCAAGATGGAAATTTTCATCAGTGACTCAAGTGCACTGGTGGATGTGAAAGAAATCCAAGGCTCACTTGATCAGTGTGATACGTGATCTTTTGTGAAACACTGTTGATGTGATTGCTTGGATGATTTCAGATTCAAGTGATTTCAGTCGAATTGCGAACTTTTTCAGTTCGTGATGATATTTTGTGATTGAAGAGATCACCAAAATTGCTCGGCCGCGGCAAACATGGACAAAGTCCCGTGCCGACAACGGCACTTCCATCAGGAACGTGCTTGCTTCTGTGCCTTGAGGCATTCTTTCAGCAGACCGGGACACAATCTCAAGCAGAAGACAGGTATAAATATCTGTCGTTCTCTCCGAGTTCTCCTTCTCCTCATCCTCTATCATTCACATCTTTTGATAACATTTCCCAACCACTTCTCACTCCGCACTTTGCATCCCCATCATCTGAATCTTTTTAAACCTTCCACAACTGCATCATCACATCACTCTATCTTCTACCATCCAATCCAATCTCAGAAATCTTGATCTTTCTCGATCTTCATCCTTCAATCTCTTCAATCCATCTCATAATTACTCACCTTCCTATAATCAACATGTCTTACCTTTTGCTCGGCCTTAACTTGCCTGCACGATTTGGACTTGATCCTTGGTTTGTCATGAAGAGAGCTGTAGCACTTCACAACGCCACAGTCGCATGTGCATCATCGGACAATTCACAGCAGGTAAGCTTTTCTTTTGCTTCTTCATCTGATCAATGACCAGTCAGCTAATTTTCTTCATTGTTTCTCATAACAGAATGCCTATGAATTGCTCCTCATCAGTCTTTGTAAAAGTCCAAAACTGATCGCATGGAATTCGACTTCAACCCATCAGGTTTGTCGACTTTCATATTTCGTGGTTTTCCACTTGTTGCTTTCTTGCTGACATTTTTGGTATTTAATAGTCTGAAGTCTCAGAAGAAAAGTCAATCAAATCTTCCCCTTGTGTTGCGCTACCTTCCCAAAGAAAGCGTCCTGTTCGTCGACAAAGACTTGCAAAAATCTTGATCTCGGATGAAGATTGCACTTCGGATTTGGCTTTTGTCACCAAAGTTGATCCTACTTCGACTTCACTCAACCGAACAACTTCTTTCATCCCGCTCACTGAGGAGCAATCTGAAAACTTTCACATTTTCAATGAGTTACTCGCCGAACACAGTGTTTCAACAACCTCAGCCCCTACACTTCCTACCTCCAAGTCTCCCTCACTCGTTCCAAACTCATCCCAAGGAACAAAAAGATCACATTCAAAATCACAACTTTTTGCCACTCCTGAACCAGTCTCAAAGAAATCAAAACCAACACTTCATTGGACTGAGATCTTAGATGATCTAATGACGGCGTCTGATTGGGAAGAAGCAGAAGAAGAGCTAAAGAAAGAAATCAAACCATTAATTAATACAACTTTATTTGATCAAACCCTTTCTTTCATCCCGCTCACTGAAGACGAATCTGAATTTTTTTTTATCTACAATGAGTTACTTGCTGAACATCAAGTATCTACAATCTCGACCCCTTCAATTTCGACTTCCGAACTTGCCTCAATCACTCATAACTCACCAGTTTTCACCCCTCGGTCATTGATTTCAAGGAAACCGAACCCAACACTCCACTGGACTGAAATCTTAGACAATTTAATGACCGCTTCTGATTGGGAGGAAGCGGAGGAAGAGTTACGGCAAGAAACTGATAAAATGGCATCAATAGAGTTCATGCCTCTTACTTTAGTAGAATCTTCCAACTTTGATATCTTCAACGAGTTGGTTCTCGAACATCAAATTTTAGAGACTTTGAAATCTTCTACTTCTAGTACACTGGCTACTACCTCATCCTCTTCATCTTTCAACACGACAACTTCTTCGAATTCGAAACCTTCAAAATCTAGCTCAAAGAATCTCAAAGATACTGAAGGACAACTTCATTGGTCTGAAATCTTGGATAATTTGATGACAGATGAAGATCGACAAGAAGCCGATGAATCTTTCACCATCACTCTTCCTTTCTCTCAAGAAAGACGTTTAGAGTCTTTTACAATTGATGAGACTTATTCTCTCCCATCTACACCCTCTTCGAATATCCATTCATCTTATTCGAGCGCTCAGAATACTCATTCTCTACCAACACCTGTAGAAGAACTCAAAGATCCGTTCAGTTTAATTAATAACAATCATCAAAACTCTTTCTATCATTCAGATATCAGTTTTGAGATTGTGAAATCTTGTTTAGAAGAAAATGATGATTTTACAACCGATCTTACTAGTTTGAATCTCGAAAAATCTATTTTAAATCTTGATTTCGATTTTGAAAATTCTTTCTGTTGATGACTCAACAGAAGAATTGAGTATGTACCTAATAGAAATCTTTTTTGAAAAGTTTAAAATACAAAATGCTTCATATAATTTCCTACTATGTATCTGGCCTGATTTGTCTTATTTTTCCTTATTTTCCTCGTTTGTGTTTTTCTCTATTCGGTTTCTTTCTGATTTGTAATTTTCTTTTGGATCGTAATGAAGCAATTTGACATCATTCATATAACTGAGCCTGAAGAAGGATTGAGAGAAAGTGAGAGGGACCTGTCTTGTAAGGTGATAAAGTGTGACCTAGCCTAGAGCCTTTACATAGTCTTCGTACTTGATTCCAAGAAATCAGATCCATGACTTGTTTTGCCTTTCTCGTGTTCAATGATCCCTTACATGATATTTACATCCTCTAGGACTCGCCATCCATGATCGCCAACTGATTTTGCAAAGTTGTGCACCCAAATCACGATGGGGTTCGATGCCTTGCATATGGACCGATATGTTGCGTTACGGTGTCGCAACCTTCAAAACCGTCAATTCGATCACCAAATCAAGTTTCATGAACACGGACTATATACCCATAACCTTGAAGAAGATTCAACTTCAAAGGTAATGTACCACTAAAACCCCCCAAAACATCCACTCTTGGCTGTGTTTAGATCCCATTAACAACTGAACTTTGAACTTCTTCATTTTCTTTTCTCAATGTCCAACATATAAAAAGAGTTGTACCTATAACCAATGAATCTGATTTCCTCAACTCTATCTTTCCAAACCACCTATACATTAAAAATTAAAAAATAAAAGAACTGATCCAATACAACCCACATCCCTTCTCAAAGAAAAAACCCTAAATCCTCTACACCATCTATCACAAAAACCCCACCCCACCCTCCAAAAAAACTACATCTTTGATCAACTTAAATTAGTTTTTTGCCAATATATTGTACCACCAGAAAAATCTGAATGATATCAAGACCTCTAGGAGTAACACCGGTTGATACATTTTGGATATTGGACTGACCAAAGAACATTGGTGTTTAAAACATGATTTCAGCAAAAAGATAAAGCCTACCACAATCTGAACTCTTGTCATACTGAAAAAAAGTCAAGGTTAGGGACTGATCAAGCTTTTACTGATGACTACATGATAAGATGGAAGAGTTGACACATGGCACATATCCGAAAATAATTAATGTGGACCACACCACACTTTTGTGCTTGGTTTTCATGCACAGATAGCTATACTTATAATAGGAGTAGATATGACTGGATGGAGAGCTTCAATTAAATGCTATTTTCACCAAGAACAACACCTCTGATTCACAATCCATACTTATTTGATCTAAAGTGCTACTTGAATGAGTTAAGAATTTGGAAAAAATCTTACTTTGAGTTGTAACAAAGATGAACAAGTTCCAGTATGTGTTAACTGTAGGTTGATTCAAGTCAAGAAATGCAAGCAGCATGACACAGAGTCACAACAGGTTTTTCAGGGTTGCTTGCTCCTGAAATCTTTTGATCACACAGTCACAAACACTCCAAAATCAAGTTTCAGGGCCTTGTAAAAAACAGGGCCACTGTTTCCCAACACTCATGTTTCTTTTTTTCAGCGCCCAACAGTTCTCTTTTGGTTGTCTGCCCTTTTTTACTTGCCTTGGAGAAGTTAAATGCCTTGTTTCAGTGTTTTATTATGTAGTTTTTGGCAACTTAATTCATACCTGATGAGAACAAACTTTCACATCCAGCTGCACCACAAAAAGCAAAAAATGCAAGGTAAACTTTTTTTCATCATTTGGACCTCACAGTCATAAGAACTGTAAGGCTAACTGAGTGATTGCAAAACTGTGAACCACCTCTCGAGGTGGTTTGCAAACTTATAATTATACTTATAATCTCAAGTACTCAAAGAACAATGGATGTGAAAGCACTTCTTGAACTGCCCTAGTAAGTCTCTCAAGAGAATGGTTATTGGCATCAAATTGACTGCTTGATGGTTTCATATTATTACATCTAAAATCTTGACCAGAGTTTTTGATGAATTAAATTGTGTTGATCCATTGATACTCAATTGTGAAGAAAGTTCAAAGGCTCCTCCAGCAAAATCTTCAAAGATTGCATCCTGCTCAAAAACTCCAATCAGACACACAAAGCCTCCAATTTCGAGTAATAAAAATCAGGTAAATCTAGTTCTTCTGACCTGAAATTGATGTGTGCATAGAATTCAGTCAGCACCCACCACATGTTCCTGAGCATATGTTTGCAAAGCTCTTGTACATCATCAGGCACCCTTCAAATCAAAGCCACTCCTTCATCATGATCCTCTTAATGTTTCCTTATGTCTCCTTGCATCACCTGAAAAAGAACTCTGAACCCCATTCATAACCAAATTTATCCATGCTGTATTCCTTAAACAATTTATTAGGACAATCTAGATCATCAACTTTGTGTAGTATATTGGTCATCTTAACTTGAATGATGGATGGAGATCTGTAGATTAAATTGGTTTGAATACCTTGTCCTATTGTGTCAATATCACAATGGTTCAGATTGGTTTAAAAAATCTGAATGGATTGGGTTTGGTTGATCTCTCTTGGTTACATCACAATCTATTGCTAATAAAATGGTGAATATTGTGACTTATTCACATAATATCTCATATTTGTGTAGGATTCAAGGTCTTTTGTGGAGGTCCTCACAATCCAGTCGGATGGTGTCTTGGTCTTGTCCTTTGGCATGATTGGAGGTGTTGGGGTGTAAGAACAGACCAATAAAGTCCAAGCACAGAGGAAAAAGCTAAAAGCTGGTGCTGGGGTGCACCCACCATATGTTTCAACTTTATGTGTGTGCCTAAAAGGGACATTTTTTGTGCCACACCCACCACTTGAAATTGAATACTGATCAGTGATAGATGCCTTGCCAAGCCATAATTTTGGTTTCCACTCTTTTGAGGGGGCTTTAGTCTGGGCTTATCTTAGCTGATCTATGTCTCAAACAAAAACCCCGTCCAAAAAAAGAATTTTGATTTAAAATTGAAACCTTCAAGTTCTTATATATATATCATTACAATCAAATTACATATCATCAAGTTTTCAAAAAAATCAAATTATTAAAAATGCTAAACAGATTTTTTTATTATCTCATCACAAAAAACCTTTAATAAAAGAACTATGAGTGATGTATCAAGGGATACCTCTATTCCCAAGCTTTATCAAACGTGTGGATACCAAAGATGGAGTGATTGGCTTCCATAAGATTATTTGTAAATTATCGGATTGTCAAGTGTTTCCTGATCATCAAGAATATCATTGTAAATAAATCAAAGGTCCTTGGACCAAGTTTCACTGTTATCAACTAAAAAAAAAACAGGAGATCAAAAAGAGACTATCATCCATGCGCTTTTCTCTCCAAGCTTGGAGGGATGGTTTTTTCTTACACAGGATCTAACTATCCTGAGCAGAGGTTCTAGGTTTATGAGGGTGCAATTGTCTACCTTGCCCTAGAAGGAGTCCAGGGAGAGGAAGACGTGCTACGGGAGGAACCTAGAGTTCGTGAGCCTGAGGAAGCTTCTACGAGCTTCCTTCTTGCAAGGCTCTACACAAACTAGTCTCTCAAGAGACGGGCAAGAAACCCTTCCAACCACCGGGGGGGTGGGAGATGAAATCTAGCGGGTTCACAAGAGGTTCTTACCACAGAAAGAGAGCACCAACAAGGGAGAAAACTGTGAGGACAAGATTGGAGGATGAGACAACGAAACAGAAGACAGATACGATTCCTCACATCACTTTGTGAAAGTTGTAGAAGGTCTTTCCTCCAACCGTGCCTGAGAGGATGACCTCATCCAGGGCATGTCTTGGGCAGGTGTAGGTCATGTAGTCTGTTCACTTCTCAGCTTTGAAGGTGTCCTGTAGCTTGTGCTTTTATGATATATTCGACAAATCTTTTTTGGGGCATTCATTGAGGTCTGGTGGCGCTACATCTATACATTCAAATTATTGGTTGTTGGTCTTCTGAAGCCTTCTGTATTTATATAAGAGGCCATGCTGCTTTAAGACTTCCAAAAAAATCATGTTATTGGGAAATCAAGTCATGTAGGGGCTTTGGTTATTTTTCAGTAACAGTGAGTTTTCTCTAGTTTTTTTTTTTTTTAAAAATATATTCTGTGTGAAGATTGGTTGTTATATTCAAAGATGGACCCTTCTAGTATATATTCTTTGCTGCATATTTGGGATTACCTCACAAACTAACAACCTTATTGGTGCTGGTATTTTTGTGCTTTGAATTAACTTCTCCTCCCCTCTTCACCACTCTTAAAGCCTATGTTCTTTGCAGGCGGGTCGGAGAGGGTGTTGTGTGTATGATGTTAATTTCAAACAAAAGTTTTAGCCCAGTCACACTCATGGTTATGTTTGTACTTCCGTAAGTACCAGGAGGATATTTCTAGTTGTAGGTAACTAGTTACTTACTGATTGGAATATTTGGGGAATGAATAGGTTTTCGGGAAAGTCTGATGTAATTGACGGGTTGGTTTTTTATTTAGAATCAAAAAAATTGGTGGTGAAATGACATCACTTGTTTACCACTCCAATCATCATCATATCTTTTCCTTTTACCTATTTCACTTTCCTCCAATATTCTCAACCTAGTATCTCCTAAAAGATATCTTAAAGTTCTAGTTCCTTTTTTTTCTGAAGCCCTCCCTCTCCACCCTATTGTGTTCTGTTAGAAATCCTGGTGGTGTAGAAGTTATTTCGAGATGATATTATACTTACCTGGCTTGTTATTTTTATGTTTTTGCAGTTATGTTGTTTTCTTATGTTTTTTCTCTCCTGTGTGATGAGTTGTTTGGTTATAAGTTCAGATAGCAAAGAATTTTTATTCTTTATTTTTATTTGTATTTTTTTTATCTATACATGTTTAGTGGTTTGTCACTTATACTATTATATCCTTTAGTATCTTTATTGTTACATTATTAGTGTCTTATTCTACATTGTCTTTAACTTGTATTTTACGCCAAAGCAACCCCGTAGGGTGTTGTGTGTGATGTTGATTTCAAAAAAAAGTGTTGGCCCAGTCACTCTCATGGTTATGTTTGTAATTCTGTAAGTACCAGGAGGATATTTCCTCTCTTATCTCAGGGGTGTTGTACATTTGCTGTAATTCTATCAATTGGTCTAACTCTGTTCTTGCACTGCCAACATATTTACCTGGGATTGAAACATCTGAGGTATCCTTGGATTCCAACCCTTGGAGAGAATCTTTTCGAGATTTTGATCTGACAGTATCCACTACCACAATATCTGTAAATACTTTATCAGAATTGGAATTGTTGGACAAAGCAATGTCAGTCACAATTTTATATAACTTTGTTCCTTGACTGCAATATTGTTGAGCTCTGCTGAATCATCATAAAAAACTTTTTCTTGAGATTCTTGGAGTTGTTCAAGGAATTTGAATTTGAAATCTGTTGGTTTTTTGTTTTTGGAGCTTAATCTTTTGGGATTTTGACTGTAGATAGGCCACTTGGGTTTTTGGCTTGAAAATCCATCTCAATCTGACGCATCATCTTCAATGTATCAACTTACATTCTTGGTCTTTTCCTTTGGCCTGATTGGAGTTTGCAGGGTGTAAGGACAGCAGGATAAATTCCAAGAATGGAAGAAAAAGCTTGAAACAGGTTCTAAGGTGTGGTTCTGGGGTGCGCCCACCCCATATTTTGAGTTTTTTGGGTGCCCAAAAGGGATGATTTCTTTTCCGCACCCACCACAGGAACATTAAGTAGAGCTTGGATGCCCCTCATAGAAAAGGGCAATCAAGAGATACTATTACTCCTCAGCCAAATTTTGGCTCTTGGCATTTCCTTTGATTGGCTGCTTAAATGAAGCTTTGATTGGAGCCAAAACCCAAGAATTCTCAAATTTTAATCTTTTAGATATTTATATCTGCTGGTTGTGCTTGAGACAGATGTGTAAATGACTTAGAAGACTCTAGTACCTATAAATATAGTGTGTGTTATTAGCACTCTTCTCCAACAGCTCAGGTATGCAGACTTTGCAAACCTCAAACCAATAAGCAGAAATGATCAAAATGAAAAAAATTCAGACTGGTGGAAGGTGGTGAGAGAATTATTGTAGTTATACGCAAAGGTTTGTGGGGTAAAATTTGATGTGAGAAAACAATAGGTAAGCTCAAAGGCTCTAATGATTGATCTAATGGAATTTCTAATATGTTTGTTGAGTGATACCAGTAAGATGGTCAAAATGGTGATTCTAAGAAAGGTCACTTACTCTCTTTCCAATATGTAAGGAAAGAGATTCATTTTCCATAGACACAATCAGATACATATAAGGGACAATAATTTGAGCAAACATATTGGGATTGATGTGCAATAATGTTAATGGGAGTTCTAAGCTACTCTAAGGACAACCAAGAAATATAGCACACTACTACACTGAAAACAACTTATCAGTACTCAAGTCTTGATTGTCTTTGAACAAAATGGCCAAGGGCCTTGCAACATATCAACTTGTGTGTATGTCATGATAACCTTTGTGACTAGTACCCAAGGATTGGAAGGAAACCTCAACATCAAGGAATGCAAGGAAGCTATGTTTTGGTCAGAATTTTTCATTATGGTGGGTGACAGCCAGAAGCACAAAACCAAAGACCGGGTATGTAATTACAACAACAAAAAACTCAAATTCATCAGTCTTATAAAACTTGAAAAAACAAGAGCTTTGTACAGTCAACTCCCTTTAATTACATACAGTTTGGCGGGTGGTTTTTGCATGCAATTAAAGGAATATGCACTTATATGTAGACCTCATTTTGGCTGGAAAACCCCCTTTTGGTGGCAAAAAATCCTATGCACATGGAGAATTATGCACTTACAGGGATATCAACTTAGAGGGAGTTGACTGTAATGTGGTCCGCTGAGGATAATTTTGAAAGCGCCGGGTGCATAAACTGTAGTTTACAAAACACTGTTTCGCGGTTAGGTTTGAACTCTGAACCAATTTATGTATTGTAACCGGATCGAAACTTGAAAGTAGAAGGACTCATCTCACAACTTATCTCATTCACGATCTCTCAAAAACTCAATGGCAAACCAGCTCAAACGATTGGTTTCACTTACTCCTTCGTCTTTCTCTCTTCGACCTTCTCTGGAACAAATTCTACCTCGTTCTTTGATCGGCTCATCTACACCAACATGGATTAGAATCCTATCATGCCAATCTCAAGTCAACCAACTCCGATCATTTTCTAACACTCAAATAAACTCATCAACAATAAATCAAACAATAAGAGGATGTAGAAAATCACCAATCAAAGAAGTCAAAACACCTGCATTAGAAGGTTGTCCACAAAGAAAAGGAGTTTGTTCTAAGATTTATACAATGAAACCTAGAAAACCAAATTCGGCTGTTAGAAAGGTGGCTAAAGTTAAATTAGCCAATGGCAAGACTATTGCTGCTTATATTCAAGGAGAAGGTCACAATTTACAAGAACATTCAGTCGTTTTGGTACGTGGTGGACGAACGCAAGATTTGATTGGGTTGAGGTAAGTCGATAAATATACTACGGAGATGTTCGGGCCCTGGGTATAAAAACTTCAAGTCTTGATCCTAATTCAATTCTCACGTAGGTATAAGATCATTCGTGGGGCTTTGGACTTTGCAGGTGTAGTAGGAAGAAGGACCTCACGGTCTAAATACGGAGGTCAGTTTCAGATCCTCTTGCGATGTGATATCACTGGTCTCAATAACGGGATGGATGTTTTTTACTGATGTGGTCCTCCCATTGAAATCTTAACAGTCAAAAAACCGAAGGACCAACCATAGATATCGTCCAATTCATTGTCAACCACGTCGTATCTCCAAGGACGCCTTGAGCCGAATACCTTACCTGGCTTTCAAAAAGGTACTCCGATCAGTATGGGCATCAGTCGGTGTTGCTTTTGACAGTGGTGAAATGGACTCGCCTTACCGATTTAAAAGCCTTTCGACTCCTGGCTATCTCCTATATTTATGAGCTTAGGAAGAAACCTTTCTTGAAAATGGTGTCAATGGACCGATTTGGGAACTTCATCTGCCCTGATCGCCGGCTTTGACTTGTGCAAATATGATATGGTATCCATTCTCTTAGTCCTGGCTCCAATAGTGATCTTGATAAATTAGATATTGGTATCGATTGCAGGACTTCATTTATGACCTGTTGACCATATTTGTATGGTTCGTAAGAAGAGTGACAAACCTCTCGTATTGACCAAGAAGCTATACTGCCTGTTGACACTGAGGATGGTTGAGCACCTATCAGGGTAATTGTTGGCTATTGAGCCAAACATCATACTGCATAACTCAACATTCAAGTCATTTCAGCAAATTCTGCTCAGTGATCTGGTTCCTAGCCTGTTTGACATGACCTTCTCAAATCGCCTTTGCCAAAGTTCAAAATATGTCGTGCTCATACCATTTTCAGAAGATAGAGCGGACCAGGACGCTTGACTTCAAAGTTCAAACGAGTGAGCCGTCTACAACGCTTATTGCTCTGTCTGACAAAAGCCTCGAACAAATACACTGATTTGAATATCTGAATGACACGACTTTTCCACATTGTTTCTAAAAGTATTGAATACCCAGAAGATAACTTCAGTTTGATTTATATGACCACTTTTTTTCACCAGTACAATAAGAATCCTTGAATGATATGTATATTTATTGGTACGCTACTTGGGTTTATGATGAGAGCTGATCCATTCAACTTGCCATCCTAGGGTTGAGCTTCAAATGGCTTGAATTTCTGTGAACCCATTTCCCTCTAACTTTCATTTGAGGCATTCGAAATCGATTTTTCCATAATTTTGGGGTCTTCTCTTCAAGGCTCTTGTTGTTCTTGGAAACGGCGCTGTGATCGAAATGGCAAGAATCAGACCTCGGGCCCCAAATCGATACGACTTATCAGTTTAGAAATTTCTTTGGTCAATGATCAGAAGTGATCTAATTTCAAATCAACCACCACTCTTGACCATATCTCACTCTCTAATTAGAAAAGAGAAATTGCAAGGTTTTTCACGAATCAAAACCAAGAATTGCGTATCACCAGTTTACCTACGAGCGAAACATGTTAGGGTACCTTCACAGCATTCAATTAACCCAAGCAGCAAGTGAGTCTGGAAGAGCCGGTTTTCGGGTATCATCTTGCCAGGTTTTCACACATCAACTTCGAATAGATCATCGATCATGAATAAAGTTGAGAATAGATCAAACTATATACGTTTTCTTATTTTAGCCAAGACTGAAGTTTTTGATCAGTAGATTCTTGAGTGAATTGTCAAAGTTCAAATCCTCATTCGATTCTCACTTTCATTCTCAATGATGATTTGATCAAATCAAAGATCGGATTCGGATAACTCATAACCGAACAGTTTGATGATGTAAGAGAAAAGGACTGATTTGAAAAGAGACTTTGTCTTTGAATTCTAAACGAACCGAATTGAGTTCTCAAGTTGTCGCAAGATCAAGTTCTCGAAGTTGCCGGTTCATCTGATCATCTCTTTCTTTCTTTTGAATTCCAAATCATAAATCAGAGAAAACGATCAAGAAGTTCATGTAGAGGATCCCTGACAGAAAGTTTGGGGTGTAAGTCGAATTCATCATAAGACTTGAGCTATAGATTAAGAGAGAAAGAGAGATTGATTCGATTCGAAAGTGTTGATGACTTTCGTAAGCCAACTCAAAGACCAAAGCATCTAAGAGCCAAGTCGAAAGAAGATCATGTGAATCGTTCAAGAATGTGGATTAAGATTATGTAATTGGATTCAAGACATTTGACCATGACTTCAAGTTCACCCAGTGGAATGGGATTCGTGAGTCATTTCCTCAAAGGTATAAAGTCACACTCTTTCCTACCATTTGGAAATCCCATCTTCGCACCAATCTACAGTTCTATCTAGCAAACCAATTCTATCAAACTTTTCCATTTTCTTTCTCTAAGATCAAAAATTAAACATGTCTCAAAACAACAATGGTCATTCTACTGGCAATGGTCATCGCGCCATGTCCGGCAATGGTCATCAACATGATAACCAACCAGACCTTCATTGTACCAATCTATTCAATTTAGATGGTCGTGTTGCAGTAGTCACTGGTGGTAGTTCAGGTTTAGGTTCTATGATTGCTCGTGCTCTTGTATCAAATGGTGCTCGTGTTTATTTAGTTGGTCGTCATGTTGAAAGTCTTCAAAGAGTTTGTAAAGAGTTTGAATCTATGGATAAAGGTAGATGTTCTGAAGGTGCTAAGCTCATTCCCATCCCGGCTGATTTAAGTACTAAAGATGGGGTTGAGAAGATGAAGAAAGAAGTTGAGAAACGAGAAAAATCAATCGATCTCTTGGTTCGTGTTCTCAAGTTTTGATTTCTCTAGTATTCTTCTTTCCATCAATCCGATCTGACTTTTAACTGGCTCTTTATACATCTTAATTAGATCAATGCAGTTAAAATGCAAGGACAATCGATCCATCCAACTGGTGGCAATAGTCTTCAATCCATCTCTCAAGCTCTCTTACAACAAGGACAACGTGAAGCTGAAGACGTCTTACGTACCAACGTGATTGGAACTTATTTCGTCATTGCTACTTTATTACCTTTACTTGGTAATTCGTCTCATAATCCTCAAATCATCAATGTTGCTGGTGTTGCTGGTCTTTCTCGTGAATTTTCCGAAGGTCTTATCGAACCTGCTTCTCAAGCTGCCATCATTCATATGTCAAAGACTTTATCAACTCTTTTGGCTAGAACTAATGTTCGTTGTAATGTCATTGCTCCTGGAATTTGTAAGTTTCCTGTCGATTTGTTTAATCTCATTATGTATACATTTTTAATTCAATTTATTCTTTTTTTCTTCTTCTGTATCTGATTCTTAGTCCCAGGTGGAGACAAGAATCAACATGGAAAAGATCAACAATCAATGTCATCTATGAAAGAAATGATCTCACGAGTTCCAGCCGGTCGAGCTGGTGCCGAAAAAGATATCAGCACTTTAATCCTCTGCTTATGTGTAAGTCATCTTCCTTTCTCTTTAATTCTTAAATCCCTTGTCTAAAATGTTTTGTTTTGATCCTTACAAATGTTCAGAGCGGATTCCAAACTTATGTTTCTGGAGCTGTGATCCCTATCGATGGTGGTCTTCTTACTCAAGTTCCATGTTGTTATTGATCTTTCTCTTGTATTTTGAAAATGAAATATCTTCAATATGCGCTATTTGATCATCAAACTCTAAAAAAAATTATGTATCACTTTATTTGAATATCATCCTCGTTATTATCTAGTATTGTAAGAAGAATCAATTCTTTTATTCCATCTCGTGCTACTGTTGTTGTTAGGTAAACATTTTATGTTACTTGCAATTATGTGATTCGATTATTGTGTCCTCCCTTCATACTTTGTGCGTCCTTCTGAGTCTGACAATCAACAACATCCGGTTCCCCATGACATTATGATCTGATCTCACTAGGTCCATTACAATTTATAACATCCTATCTTATTTCATAAAGGACACTGTTTTTCCCTTGCCTACATTATTTCTAGGTGAGGAAAAGTTTTTATAGCGTGAGTTAGGTCTCCGCTTGCAGGGATAGTTCTTTCGCAAACTCTCCATACCGCGGGACCTAGTAGTGGAGGAGGTTCACAAAAGGTGTTAACCAGAGAGATCTCTTTGTTGGTGAGAACTCTCCTTTGGTCGGGAGAGATCCTCCTGATCTTCTGTTTCCCAATATCTTGCCTTTTGCTTACCTCCTAGAATTTCCTGTTATACATAGTCATTTTTCGGGTGGGTGGGAGGATAAAAAATGGTTAGTTAAGTTAAAGAGTTATAAATTGTTGATAATATTCAATAATGTAATTAGCGGTTAGTGAGGAAGAATGGAGGATTACACCACAAAGAACGTTTTGTGCGGGAGGATGTCCGGACCGTCCCAGATTGGATGATCGGGTCAGCACCCCGGGTCAGGACACGTCATCGACATCCAAGGGCGGTTCCTTCAGATGCTGTGCGGATGTCAAGGCCAGGACTCCGATGTGCCCTCAGCATACATGGAAGTCCTACCGAAGTCCAATTGAGGTTGTCCTCAAGGCACACCTCGGACATCTGCAAGGTGCTCCGCACTCAGGACCCCAGGCAGCTGTGACGTGACATCCCCCGGTTATCCCCAGTCCGGCTATGCTGTGCGGTGAATATCAGCTTTGTAGTCCCAGCAAGATACCGGAACGGTGTCGCTCAGCCATCATCTGCCTATTAATCTCTCCGATAGCGAATCAACCTTCTCATCCTTGCAATACAACACTTGGTACGTTATGAGATCAAAGTCTCCGTGTTTGTTCGTATAGTTTGCTGACAAACTCATGACTCTCTATGTCCATTTTTAGTTAAACTCAACTTTCCATCGTCTTCACATCACATCTCGGTTTTCCTTTTATCATGGCTTTGCCCAAAGCTATTGTAGATCTCTGTTAGTTGTTTTTGTATCTTATATCTTGGTTTCTTGCTATTCTGAGACACATGTATATAGATTTTGAACGCACACCGATACAGGGTGGCTTTCAATATTGGTGTATCCTGTGCAAAGGTCGAAAAATGAAAGACACATCTCGTCATAAAAACTCGGAAACTCACAAGGCTATGGTGGCTGATGAGGAAGCATCAGAGGCTCGAAACCGCGAGAATGAACGTCATCTAGGCTCATTCCTTCAAAATGACGATGAGCCCAATAATGATGCACCCCAATTCCTGGGCTTTGAGGAAGATGATAACATAAACACACCTGAGCCGACTTCTGTCGGTTATACTGAGACGTTGATGAAGATGATAGCTGGCCTTTACGATGATGACGGGGATTCCGATCGCTCCAAAGATGATCAAGACTTTCCAGGTCTTCCTCAGCTCGACTTCGAAACAATTCTACGAAAACGACTAGAAGATATCCAGTGCAGCCAGACCGACTCTGTTTCACAAGAGTCAATATCCGATTCTAATGATGATACGGTTGAAAAACCTGAACAAACAGGTCATAATCAAAAGAAAGAATCCTTTGATTCTGACTGGTATCCCTTTCAAAAAGAGGTGTTTAATCTCCTTCCTTCCAAATTGAATGTAACAATGTATTGATTCTATATTGATCCCTTTTGAAAGCAGATCGCGGGGTTGGTTCTCTTGGGGTCAGGTCGTCATATTCTTCCTGAAAAGCAGTACGAGCGAGGTCGCTTTGTGTTTTGTTTGTTTAATGTCGTCATACCTGCATACAAGACTCTACGAAACTTGCAATCAAAATTGTGTACGCGCTTAGGTCTTAACGTTGTCAGATGGGAAAGTTCACTTCAAAATAAATGTTACGGACTGAGTATAAAGGAAATCATAGCTCAGGTAAGTGTTGTGTTGTTTTTAAATTTCCCTCATATTGTTCCGATCCTGGCTGATAATTAAATGTGCTATCAGGAGCTTGCAAATCCTATAGTCACAAAGCACTTAGTTTTTATTCCTGAGTACAACATAGATGTTCAGATCAACAGATTATCACAATCTAAAAAATGGCTGGAAGGATTCTCTCGGAGCCAGAGAGTACAAATGGTTCCTTCTCCTAACAGACACTTCTTCCTTTACAAGCCAGTGTGTCGAACTACAGGAGAGTGGATTGTGCCAATTTTCTTCTTTCAGCGGGCGGGCCAAGCTTACGCCAAATGCTTAAAACCTTCAACTGTACCTCAGGGTGTTAATCATGGAATAAGAATTGTTGTTGATTCACACCAGGAGTTTGATTCTCCCTTTCTAGTTACAGTTTCAATTGATTCTCTTAGAAAAACTTTCATAGATTCAAAAGATGAAAATGGTCTTTCTCTGGAAGAACAATGTGGAGGTGTAATGTATCATACATGATTCATTTTTACACTTCCTTCTGTTGACACTTCCTGTTTGGTCTGATCCTTTTGGTACGGTATACAATCAGAACGTAATCTTGATGGTGATCAGTACCAAGAGATACCTCTGCCGAACCCATGGCGAACTAAAGCAAATGGTAAAGTGATTCGACACGTCCCTATCACACTATATTCAGATGATACTTCCGGAAATGTTTCAAAAAAGTGGAATAAACACATGAGTTATTATTTCACATTATCCGGTTTACCTCCTGGAATGACGAATCAGGAGTACAACATTCACTTCCTTGCTACCTCAAATAAATTGAGCGCTCTGGAACTTGGTGATCACGTAGTAGACGAATTGAAGTACTCATTTATTAAACAATTTTTCAAATCAATTAAAAACGCTTACTTTTCACTTGTTTCTCTACTTATGTAGCACACTTGAAACCGAGGGATTTTCCACCTACAACGAAATTCTGAAGGAGGATGTCCTGGTCATGATTGTTCCTCTCTGTCATCTTGGTGATTCTCCTATGCACGCGGAGATCTCAAACACAACAAACCCTTCAATTACATTGAACCCTTGTCGGATATGTATGTTGAGTGTTGAAACAATTGCTGAGAAACAAGATGCTAAATATACTCGAGCCTTTGTGGGTTTAAATCAAGATGAGGTATGTGTATTTTGCAATTATAAAAAAAGCTGGATATTTTTGACATAGTTGTAATCTTTTTAGGGAGGACCTAGACCGCGAGATTGGGATGTGACAAAGGCACAAACCGTTGAACTTTGGAACCTTCTTCGCAATCCAAAAAAATACACTGAATTCTTGAAGAAAGCAAAAGATTATGGAATTCGTGACACTATGAAAGTTCAATTTGTTGAGTGGTTTCATGAGCTACACCAAGATAAAGAATATTCAAATGAAGAGGTTCAAAAAATGTTTGACGATCTGAATGAAAAATTTGGAGAACATCTGTTCAACCCCTTTTTGCGGCTGCAAGGTATGATTCTCAATTTGTCCATTTCTTACTTGTTTCTAAAGTATAAATCTGATGGAATTATATCAGGGTTTGACGCACATAAAGATACACCTGTGGAGATTCTCCATGTGGTTTTACTCGGGGTTATCAAGTATTTGTTGAAGGATGCTATGGATAGTATTCCGGATTCAGCTCTGCCTTCAATTTTGGCACGATGGAAATCGTTCAATACTTCCGGCCTCAAAGTTCCACCAATTCAACCCAAGACAATGACTCAATTCTACCAGAGCTTAGTGGGAAAAGATTTTCGAACGGTCATACAAGCAATACCTTTTGTATTGTATGAACATATCTCCTACGAGCGACGACGTATGTGGACGGCATTAGCACATCTTTGTTCCTTTATCTTTCAAACCTCCATTACCAACTTTTCTTCTTACGAGAAAAAACTGAAGATATTGGTCAATATATTTCTTGGTCACATCATCCGATGGACGGCACAGTGGACAAACAAACCGAAGTTCCATATGCTAGTCCACTTAGTAGAATCAATCAAACGGTTTGGCCCATTACGTTTAGTTGCAACTGAAAAAAACGAAGGCTTTAACGGTGTAACACGCTTAGCTTCAATTCATTCGAACCGTCACGGTCCAGGCTTACACATTGCAACAACCTTTCTTTGTGCATGTCTGATGCAAATGTTGCTATCTGGTGGCTCATTCTGGGATGAGAAGTATCAGTGCCGAGCAAAAGCAGGAAAAGAAGTACTCAATTTATTCTTGAATAATGAATGGGTCCGGGATACTTTGGCTTATAATCAAACATGGAATTCACAAGGCTCAATTTCAATGAAAGGTTTGTGATACTCCCTTTCACGAACCTTCTTTTTTGGCAAAACATCTAATACCATCATTTTCATTCTCACCTGTAGGCAACATCAATGAGAGCTTACCACCAAGTGATATTAAAGAAGCGTTCCCAAAATTTGGCTGGTTACAAAAGAAAGTATTGTATCTTTGATCTAGCCAGCGTGTAAGGATGGACAACTTCGTTTTCCTTGTGCTACCGGGGGAAGAGACTCCTAAAGTTGGTAAAATCGAAAGCTTCTGGCAAGGTACCTACAAGAATAGTTTGAAATTATTGGCAAAGGTGAAGGCCTGTCGTTTAAATGAGGATGTTGATGATTTCTATGGCTTTCAAGGTTTGACTGTTACCCCAGAAAGTATGTGGATTCCTGTGGAGGTATGTCTTTCAAACTGAATGGACATTCCAATTATGGACTTGAATGACACCATTTATTTCACAGAAGATAAGGTGTGTGCTTAACGTCCAGCATAATTGTCATCTCCTCAATTGTCAGCCACTATCCAGCCCACCAAGACACGACGGACAAATGCCAGTCAAATCTCCATATCAGATGGTTCATAAACCCGTTGATGAGTACATCTTGAACTCGGGTGCGTTATATTCACCTGAAGATCATAGGGCTGTTGCAAACATTGAATACACTCAATGGACAAACGAAGAATGGGAGGAATGCATTAAGATGGGTATCAATAATTGGAAAAATAGTCAAGAAAAGAAAGATAAAGCCAAACAAGACAAAGCAAACAAGGATAACAACCAAAAGGCCAAAACAAAAGGTAAGAAAAGGAAACATGAAGATATTGTACCACGTGAAGATATTGACCCAGCGTTGTTTGAGATTTGAATCAGTTTCATGTCCATTTCCTAACCAGACCATTGCAATTCAGAGAATGAATAAAGAGTGTACCTGAAAACCAGTCAAATCCAGGATTGGAACCACTCCAAACGAGCGGTTTATAAACCAAACAGTCCCCTTTTGAACTCTTGAACTCTCTTTGACGATATTCTTTTACCAGTCAAATCAAGGGTTGGAACCCCTTCAAACAAGCAGTTTATAAACCAAAAAGTCCCCTTTTGAACTCTCGAACACTCTTTGACAATATTCTTTTACCAGTCAAATCAAGGGTTGGAACCACTTCAAACGAGTGGTTTATAAACCAAAAAGCCCCCTTTTGACCTCTCTTTGACGATATTCTTTTTATTGATCGTTTTGGCTTATCGATAGATCAATAACAAGTCCATCAAGCCTGCGAGCTTGGTGCACTGGAGAACATGTGACAGTGATGGCACGCACATTTGTTCATTAAACCACGCTTTGACAAGTTGATGACTGAACGGGTTTGACCAAATCAAAAGTGGCCACATCATCTTTGTTCACAGTTCGACCTCTGTTGACTTCGAACTTATCACTTCTTTCGCTTTTGTTCACCTCTTCAACACTCAGCATTTGTCATGCCTTTTCGTGAATCCCAGCGTCCAAACTTGCGAACTCGTGATTCACGTTCAGTTTCGCCACGTAAGTTCTTCACTTACTCTCAGTTGTATCTTGGTCTCAAATCTTTTTTGGATTGATGAAGCTTTAAGGGCCGATGCGCTTCCCGCCTCTTTGAGATTTGTTGGTTCCGATACTTCTCAAATCCAGACTAATAACCAAGGTATCAACTTCCTGTACTGCTCATGTAATCAAGTCTTCCTAACATTTCCTTTAGGCGGTAGGAACAAAGAACAAAACGATGATGATGATGAAATGGATCTCCAAAACCAAAAAGACGACGAATCCCCTTGATCGTCTCCGAAAGATCAAACACCTCCCTCCGAACGCACCAGTCAACACCCTTTTATGGCTGCGCACCCCAAAATCCCTTCAACAAATCTACCTATGGCCCCAGGAGATTGAACCAAATGGAATCAGCTCGCTGATATATTTGACCTCGATTCTAAACATCGACCAGAAGCACTTCGAATCAGTTCGGCGAGGCACCTTTCCATCAATATGTCACCCTGGTTACTTACCATGGTATTGTTTTAGATCACTGGTTCTGAAAACCAATATCACGCATCCATCTGCTTATTGCAGAAGACCCGTCAAGATATGGATAACGTAGTGTCACAACTTCGATCTGCTAGCACCTGGAAGCCTGCCGCTGATTTGGGGGTAAGCACGTTACTTTAAATGAAGTAGCGTGTACTAAATTTGTTCATTCCCAGACCCGACTAACCAAGATCATACGCGAGACCTTGCGAGACCATACAATGGAATCTTACACCTACCGAGTCGATTCCCACAAAAAGCCCATACAAAGATCATTTGAAAAGGTTGCTATGGTACGTCTCTTTTATATGTACATACTCATATGTTTTTCAGCAGCTCAGCACTTTTCTACACATGTAGAACGCTATCATCAGCCAATCCGACTCATGGAAATCCGAAAATTTACCTCAAGATTTTGGTACTACATTGACTGATTTGAAGAAACATGAGGTGTTCATGAAGTTTTTTGGAGGCAAGGTTAGGCACGTCCGGGACGACTTTAGGATTGTTGTACGTTCATTTCTTTCGGATCTCATGAAACAACTGCCCAAACTAACTTCGTTATCTCAGCTCTTAACCAATATGCTTGTAACTCACGCAAACATAGATGAACCCGCGCAGCCGGTTCCAAAGCTGTCTGAATTGTTATTACTGGTAAGTCATTCCTTTTCGCTTTCTATTACTTGTCATGTGAAACCCGGGATCTTCTTTGATTAAAAAAACGATTTTACAGTTGAATCATTTTTTTAATCCACAAGATCCTCACACTGCAAAAGAACTTGAGGCTGAGATGGACTCAAAGGCCAAAGCTCGATTTGCTTATCTGGTGAGTTTTCTTTGAAAACTCTTTGATTCCATACTCTTTCATAGCCAATATTGTTTTTCCTACAGAGAATTGAGGCAGCGATATATAACTACACCAACCAAGTCGACCGCAAGCTCCGTCCTGGTCAATTGCATTGGGCTTGGGTTGATCAACAGCTTGAAAATCTTCGTGGTCAAAAAAGGGCTTATCGTCGAGCGTAAGTTAGCAGATTGAGACATATTTTTGACTTTGTGCTTGGTTGTACCAGATTTGATACGATTATTATAGCAACTGATCAAGGGTTTTTTGATGGCAATAAGACAATCTTTGACATCAAGTCAGACGAAAAGTTTAGGGTTCCCACTGATGATGATGTATCAGAAGCAATTGACTTCATGTCTTCAAATGCCGAGTGATCTATGTATGAGCAAAGACTTGATTACTTGTAATTGATCAAGTCTTCATCTTACCTCTTGCTCTCTGTTTCCCTGCATAGTCTTCAAGTGTACATCGATTGTTTATCATTAGTCCTCTCTCCCCATGTTATTCTACCTTTCATCTCATTTGGTGTTCTTGTCGCATGCTTACATAGCTCAACCTGCAGAAATTGAATATTTATGTATGATTCCATTCATCTCAACTATCTTGATCAAATCAAAGCGAAAACCAAATGTTACTATTGTTTTATAGTGAAGAAACATACAAAAAGATGTCTTGATGACACCCTATACAGTGTCCACCAGATGCCTCAAGCCGGTCAGCTACACAGCGTCTGACGTTTCTCCCAAACTTGTCGGGAGGGATCCTTGAAGGGTAGCGTGAAGCTTCCCTTAGGATATTTTCGCTATTGGCGTCCTCACAACAACAGTGACCGATGCCCACAGGTTTCACACCAGGGACTCCACAGGGCTGCCTATCGGCCCTTTTGGGAAGTCCGACCTCGGATGTCCGAGGTGGTGTCTTGCAGAGCGCTCCGTCAGGACGTCCGTCCGCCTGCAAAGAAAAACGGGCGTCCCAAGGACATTCGAGTGTCCTTGTGGTGTAGTTGTAAGTAAAGGAGGATGAAATTTAGTCGGAAGAAGGGGAAAAGCTCCTGGACCAGTATGTATATCTCTACTCAAATTGATGAGTGGAGCGCGGTCTCCCTTTTCCCACTTCCGTGTATTTGGATCTCCTTTGATCCGGATTGGATCTTATTTCGTATACTCTGGTCTCCTTTGGTCTTATTTTACCTACGAGGTAACTCCCTTCATGGATGTGTCTTGCGCCTCGTGCCTCCAGCAAGAGGCTAGCTGATCACCTACGAGATTTGGAACACGGATTTGTGAAACAGATAGTATAACACTCAAGAACTTTGTGTATGCATATCACTAGGACGTTGGAAATCTAACCATGATGTGAATAGTCAACATAAATTGACTTTGACCAAGATCTAAGATGACAGCCTACAAATCAGAGTATAATTGAAACTGATCAATCAGGAAGAGATTTTTTTTGTTTACTATTCCATAGGATGCTACGAGTCTGAGATTTCCAAGTATCTGTTGATCTTGTGTTCTATTAAGAGCAATTGGAGCATTCTACAAGAAAAAAACACATCTTCAGTTAGGCAAGCTTATGATGAATGACAGGATATCACTAACTTATGGGCTCAATGTCAGTAGGCGATTCGGCGCAAGCATAAGAAACGTTGTCGTTGGTTTCACAATCTGAATAGACGAGCGAAAGGGATCTTCAATAAGACATTATATGAGGAACAAGGGCTTCAGCCTTCAAGACTCCAGATACTGACTATAATTCTTCGCAAACGCATCGTATTCATATGTCGTGCAATCTTGACTCGTCACGGCGGGATCCAATGACCCATTGGATCTGATGCGCTGGCATGAGTACATCGTAATGGATATTGGTTTATTTGTTGACACTAAAATACATAGAACGGATAACCCTGATCAGCTTCACAGATTCTATATCAAAGGCAATAAAGATTTACTCACCTTCACTGTAACAACTGTCCTTGTGGCATTTGTACCTCAGTGTATTAGGGTATCTCGACTCGCACACTTTCGTTGTCATCGATCACGATACAGACCCACATTAGCTCAGGATGCAGATTGTGAAGAGGATAAAATCGCATACCTGGGTCCCCGTCTGTGTCAATTGTATACCCTACGTTGCAATAGTAGTCGGCCTTCAGGCCATGAATCAACAGGGAACAGAGTAGAAAAAAGATCTTTGGATAGACGTTTAGCATCTTTGTTACAGTAAAACGGTGAGATCAATGTCGATTGAGGTATTGCAAGTTGTAAGCGTACGAAAGGAGGGGGAAGGGGAGAGAGGGTCATCAAGATGGCAGTATATATATACATTGTACCTCAGTTAGACGAAGATTCAGGAATCAGCTCCAGTTCAGTCTTTTTTGAAAATGTTTTAAGTAGTTGAATATAGACTACATGGCTTGAGGTAGCATGCTGTAGCATGGGTCGGGAGAACCAATTGCTCCCAATTGCTTCCTTGCAAGGTCGGCAGTCGTTCCCCGTGGTATGTACAGCCACCGGTGCGACTGAAGTTGAAACCTAGGAATCAGAATGAAGATGAATGAAAGTTCACTCTGAGTCTAGATTATTCCACCGGTGGATTATTCGAGACCCTACTCTGCAGCCCCTGTAGTAAGCACCTTCGTTTCAAAAGCCAAAAGCAAATGTGTTTTTTGCAGCTATGCACAATGTGGTTGGCTCCCTCCAACCATACGTATCATGATGAAAGAAGCGTCCCAGGACACCTTCAAATAGTGATGGACTAGACCCTGGGCGGCCAGCTGCCTTGTGAAAACAGACTTTCCCTAACCTACATCCACCAATACAATTTTTGTCTTGGTTTGATATTTCACCTTATTTAACCGCATATCACAGTGTTGCAGGGTTGCCTGTTATGAGCACTTTTCTCAAAGTGGAAAGCAACCACAGTTTGTTTGACGGATCCTGTAGCCACCACATCACAACTCACCTTTTGGTTGGTGAAGTTTGCACTTTATGGGCACATTCTCAAAGTGGAAAGCCACAAGTCCCCAACTACATGAGACCTGTTTTGTTTGACAGATTCTGTGTTTGCCACATCACGCTTAGCTGTGACGATGGAGCGGACTTGTTAGTATGTAACACCTTTTTTCATTGACCGTATGGGGTTTCTTAGACTTGTGTGTTAAGGGGACCTTCACCGTGGCACTTTTTTTTACAAAACTTGCTCTTTCATTTATTGTAAGTGATGGACAGTGGAAAACTTGCAGCAAGGCATCGTATAGGCCTTCGGAGTGTAGTGAGCTCAAGGGACAGTTTAGAACGCGCTACCACGTCGGCAGCCAAAGGGAAGGAAAGAAACCAAACCCGAATTGTAAAGACGAACGAAGAAAAGAAACGGAGCAAGTCAAACCATCAAACCTTTTTCATTTGAGTCCTCTCTTGAAAACCCAATCGATGTTGAATTCAAACGAAAATGTATCTACTCATTCAAAAAGTTATGAACATTGATAACCTCAAGAAGGAAAGGGACCACTCGAAGATGTAAAAAAGATTCTTTCCAAAGCCAAAAAAAAGATCCAATTACGATTCCAAAGAAAACAACAACACATCAAAGCATCAGAATAAACAAAAGAAAAGAGGAAGAAAGAAAACGATACACGTGAATGAAATAAAAGAAAAAAAAACAATGAAAAAAGATTTGAAGAAAGTGTCAAAGAAAAAAGAACGAATAAATTCACATCACATCACAACAAGCAGCATCAGCCTGTGGAGCATAAGGATCTTCACCTTGACCTAATGGACCCCCAAAAGAAGAACTAAATAATCCCTAGTTTTACAAAATCTGATTAAACTAATCAAAAAACCAAAACCAAAAAGTCATAGATTGTGATTTCCAAAAACAAGAGAGGAACAAGAGATGGTTCTCTTGAACTAGCTTCTGATACTCTAATCGATTCGGAGATCTTGCCAAATCTTCTCTTAATCTTTGATTATCTTCTGTTAACCTGTTTAATTTTAATTCTGACATTGATTGTCAATGCAAAAACAAAGCAAAAAAGGAAGAATGAGTTAGTTCAATGGATTGAAATTGGTTTTGATTAATTGTTGAAATTTATTTTTGAGGTCGTGACAACTTGTTCTTGATCGCGTTGGCTGCAACACATAAGAACTGGACCATGTCTTGAACGGTGAGCATTGACATGATGTTGGCATCATGGGTGTCAAGAATCAAGATAAGGTATTCAACAACATCAATAGGCCTTGTTTCTCATCCTTCCCAATCTTTCCTCTCACCATGTTAAATCATCTTTTCCTTCACCCAACACGTGCAATGTAGGATGAAACATGTCCTGCCCTCCCATTGTGGTGATGGAAAGAGCAGGTCTGATGATTGAATTGATAAGGAATTGGAAATTGCTTGTGATGACTTGATACTCACTGGAGAATGACTATAAAGACCTGTTCATAGCTTGATTATTAACAGGGCAATGAATTCATAAGAACTGGGCAATATTTGCCTAAGAAATCTGTGATATCTGTCCAATAACTAATTTTTAATTGTCTAATATATTGTCAATAAATATCCAATAATATCCTGATGTAGTTGATTGCCCTGGCCTGCTAGTGAACTGTGATTGGGGACTGTGAATAGGTCACTGAGATGGAGGAAAGTCATGTAGGTGCCATACAAAGCCCACCTAACCAGGTTGGTCTCAGCGTCTTCAGAATCCAATGCCTACCTAGGTAGGTGCTCTTTTCTGACACCTACCTGCTGCTGTAGCTAGGTAGGCAGCAGAATCACAGGACCTACCCAGTGTGAGAACATTTCATGATATAGGCACCTTTTTCCAGTGCATATCTGGGTAAAACATCAGGAAGACGCCAGAAGACCGGTGCTCTTTCTCAAGCACCTATCCAGCCACCGCAAGTCAAGGAAATTAGCAGGACCCTAACTATAGCATTCTTTGGTATTTGATTCACATTCATAAGTATACAATACAAAAAAAGGTTCAAATATAAGTGTGTGTTGTATGATGAATAGAGGATCTGTCACGGAAGAACTGGTTTAGCAAGAAAAAAAAAATGTTTCTTTGTAAGGTACTATGTATATCATGTTTTAATTATGAAGTCTATGTCAATCAAATTCTTGGGCACTAGGAGGAATCTTCTAGATACAAGAATTGGTTACAGTGCTATGTGACGTAGCCCCAACAAAATGATGTGAAAGCATCATTGCGTCTCACGCGTTACACTCACGTGCAATCCTTTGCAATAATCCCTCATTACCTTTGTATTGAGGAGCTGTTGACCATCCTTTAGTTTATTATATACTAGGCAATTGGCGCCCAGCCGCCACACAGACATGAGATTACAATCCCATCAAAACATTGTGTTGATCTACACCACAAGGTAACAGTTGATGGAACCCGTTCAAAGCAGTTGGAAATCCATCCTAAAATCAAACAAAGATTGGAGAAGGAATCAGAAAGGATTTCAAGAAATTTAGTTCAAGATAGACGAATGAATTGTTTGAATTAGATGAAACCAAAATTTTACTTTGGCAATACGACAATGCTGACGTCTGAGAAAGCCTACTCGAGACCAAAATAAATGTGAATCTGAGGTTGAAGGTAGTGAAAACTCTCCGGTGCTTACAACCAAATGTCATCATTGCATGAGTCGGCAGGCATTTGTTTTGGAAGGACTTTTGCTGGTGATCTGGATGTGGTATATCATATATATAAATTTCTTTAACCCTTTTGGAAGGGGTGGGATAAATGTACAATCTGGGCAGACACTATACAACTGCGTTGATAGTGATGAGAAAGTGGGGAGCCTCAAGGCTCTCGAGTCTACCGAGCTGGTCGGAGCTTCAAACACTCTCCACAGCAATACCTGATTGCGGCTTTGACAACCTATCCATTTAAAGTCTGATTCGTAATCTATTTTCTTTATTTTTATTTCAAATTATCTTTAAAGTCTTCTATTTTATTCATTTATTCCTTTCATTGTATCGTTAACATAGTGCTCAGAACTTCTACTTTAGCCAAAAGACTCTTAAGCTTAATACATTATAAAAGGTTAATAATGTATCTCGCGTGTTTGGGGGGGGCCGTCAGGCCGTAAGTCTCGGGGCCGGGTAGGCTCTCTGCGCGGCAGGGTGCAGGGGTGGGTGGGATGGTCAAAAGAAATTATTTGAAATGAAGAAGAAGAAAAAGATTACTAAGATTATTACCTTTTACTTTTTGCTACGAAAAAGAGGAAAGGATGGATGAGGTGATTTTTGGATAATATTTGTGAGAAAGTGAAGAAGTAAAGAAGATGACTATATTCTTCACTTTCGAAAAAGCGTTGGGGGTTGGTATGCATTACGCTTTTTCCTGCCCGGTACCAAGAGTTTCTCTGTACCGGGCTCTTACATATCTTATCCTCATCTGTCTGACTTTACATGGAATTATACAGGTACCGTCGTGCCTTTGGGCACCTGTAACATTGCATTTAAAGTCTGATTCATAATCTATTTTCTTTATTTTTATTTCAAATTATCTTTAAAGTCTTCTATTTTATTCATTTATTCCTTTCATTGTATCATTAACATAGTGCTCAGAACTCCTACTTTAGCCAAAAGACTCTTAAGCTTAATACATTATAAAAGGTTAATAATGTATCTCGCGTGTTTGGGGGGGGCCGTCAGGCCGTAAGTCTCGGGGCCGGGTAGGCTCTCTGCTACCATCTCTCAGGACTTATCATCCGGAGCCTGCGGAGAGCCACCTCGGTACGTACTGAGAGTCTCACTCCCCAACTCTTATCGCTCCCCTCCCGAAAGTCTAACAAACTTCTCTTATTGACAGGTCAACATATCAATCACACCGCTATCTCAATTATAACATACCTAAACGTGAATCTGAAGCAGCAATCTCATTGAATTCTCCTTAACATCGATCAATCATATCACACTAGGTACAGCTTTATCTCCTTTCAGTAACTCCTTTTCCTCACAATCATTCTTCCCGTTTAGTTTTGGTAATTCCCCAAATGTATAGTGCATCTCTAATTTCTTCGTCTGAGCACTTCTTTAGATAAACCTGATAGGCTTTCGATTGCCATCTTCCTAATCAAACGATTTCCTCTAGCGGTTGTTTGTCATTCCAGTTGTAAGTCGCACCTCCGACCCTGAATGAATGCCTGGATAATTGATTCTTTCTGTCATACTTTTTCCAAACTTTCTTATATATGCTGATTGCTCTGGACTTTGACAATCTGTTGAGGTTTTTCTTTTTGTCCCAATAGGAGAAAATTGGCGTGTGAACTGAAGGTAAAGATGACTCATTGAATAAGCGTTCAAGGGCTGCCACTGGGCATAGTAAGGAATTGAGTCTTTGAAGTCTTAGCCACTGGATTTCACCTGGCTTCGCGGTCTTTGCGTTATATATTGCGACTTCAATGTACGTTTTCTCTGGATTATGAATCAGATCCATGCTCCTAATTGTTTGTTTTGACGTGTTATCCGTTACCAGTTCACCCAACCTCGCCATTCCCCAAAAGGCCACTAAAGCAACTGTCAAAGCAATCCTTTCGATATGACTACCTTTGGACAAATCTTTCGCTAATTCCACTAAGTGTTGTAATTGTACGGGCTTTTTCGTTTTCTCTAAGTTTCTTTTTGCTTCGACGTCAGCTACACTTGATGCTTTCAATAATAATTTTAATGTTTTGTCATTTTCAGGAGGAAATGGAAGGTCATGGAACAAGTGCCATGATCTTATACCGGTGATATATTTCAGCAGAGTACCAGCAGTTATTTTATGAGATGCGTGTAAGTTCTCCAAGATGTCTTTGTCTTCCAAATTAACGTTGTATTGCCTTCCAGCCCACACCACAAACTCCCATAATCGATCTTGTGATAAAGGCAGTAAATCAACTCTCTCTATCTTGTGAAACTCGCCGAACTTCTCCAACTTCGATATTGCCGAGCTATAATTTTCTAGCGTCGATTGAGTCCAACTCCCACACAGTAAGTGCATTTTCAATCTATTTGTTTTCCAATCTATCTCACTATCATTCGCCGAGACAAAAGGAAAGCAATACAATGGACTTAAATTAGTTTTTTTTTTTTTTGAAGGTAAGACCGTTTTTTTTTTTTTTAACGTACCCTGTTCTATTTTTCAAAAACGTCACTATCTTCTTTTCATCATTCATTTCGATGAAGTTAGCTTCTTTTTATTAAATTTCTCAAGTCAATTGGTATATCGAATAGTACCTCGAGGTCTTCTGTTCCTTTTTCTTTGATACCTCTCGACAGTTGATCTGCGTCGTTATTTCCGGAAGTTACCCTTTTGACTTTAATATCACAGTTAAGTTGTCTAAGTTTCTTCTGGATTAATTTCCATTCATCGTTTACTAACTTATGTTTCGATTTGTGGTTGTTTATCACAGCTTCAGTGGTGGTATTATCTGAATAGACTATGAATTGACGGTTGTTGGTGGGGATAAGGGTTTCGATCATGTGTAAGCCAAGTCGAATTGCCACAGTTTCTAACCAAGCAATGTCATGCTGTTGACAGCCTTGTGAAATTTCTCTTGATTTCCAATCTTGTTCCAACCCGAACTGAGACCACCGATCACCAACTAAAACCCCGATCCCGTAACCTGTGCTCGCGTCACCAACCCACTTGATTTCTTCGGGTTTGATGTCGGGAACAATTTTCATTCGATCAAAGTTCTTCAAAGCATAACTCCAATCTTGCAACTCTTCTCTCGCTCCCATTGGGAGATCTCGTAGAGCGCTATGGTTATACCAGGACTTGTCAAATCTATATAAACTCCACATATATGCCTTCATGTCTGGTAAGATTGATGTCAAATGACTCAATTGTCCGGTAATTTTCTCTATCTCTTTCTTGCTGCATTTCTTCTCTCTAGAAAGTAAGTCTTCTATCTTCTCGATTCTTTCATTAAGTTTCTCTGTCAGGAGTCTAACTGTTCTGTCTCTCCCATTCCAGATAAAGCCGAGATACTTCTGCTCTTCTGCACAGTCCGAAAACTTTTCTTTATTCGACTGAACACCCATCTCCTTAGAAACTTCAAGTATGTCGTTCATTTCTAAACTATCTCCCGCAGACTTAACAAACATATTGTCGTCCACCCATTGAAATATGGCTCTAACTTTAAACATTGACTGAATAATGTCTTTCCAGGCGTCTGCTAACCACCCAAAAGTTCCACATCCGGCTACCCCACCGAACGGTATTCGCGTATCTATCCAGATATTGCCTTTGAAGTCTTTTATGGTAAGAAACTTCCACTGTGACATGTGAGTTGCGCCTTGTCTATAAGCCTTCTGCCAGTCGATAATCGCTAACAATAAAATGACACCCGGCAATGTCTTGAAGTAGTTTTCTACTGTTTTAAAATCACTCCACGTTGTTTCGAAGTCATCCTTATTGACAAATGAATTTACAGATGGTACGTCTTGTTCTTCTTTTTCGTAATGCAAGTTTTTGAGAATTTTAAGAGTTCCATCAGAGTATACGTCTTCATCGTCGTCTGAGTCATTCCCTCTTTCCACTGTGTCCTTCCTCTTTTTCTGATTAGTTTGTAAAAGTTTGTTCCTTGGATAGGACAAGTCATTTATCATACGTAATGACCCGTCATTATTGACAACGCTTCCCATAGGATTTGAACGGAAAAACCCCCACCTCTTATATACTTCCTCATGCGTAAAAGGTCCAAGAATTCGTTTTTGCTTTCTTTCCTTATATAAATTATTCATAATCTTATCTTGAACTGCCCAAGCTGATCGATGGTTATCTGGTGTGAACCATTTCCTTCCTTTTAATTCATGTGGTGGAATACCTTGGTGAAAACCTTGTGTAAGTCCAATCCATACCTTCTTCCATTTTTCTGATAAGTTACAGCTATCTAATAGTGACCTCCACTCTTCTATATTCATTTCGTTTTTGATTTCTTCAGGCCAATTCTTTAGCATTTCAGGCTCATCCAATATATATGTCTCTGTCTTTTCGATCGCTTTCTCTCTGGGGACTCTTTTCTCTCTCTCTGGATCTATAAGTGGAGATGTCACATTGCTTTATCGCATTTTCATTTTCAAGGAATAAAGCAAAACAAGGAAGAAGAAATTCAACAACAACAAAACAAATTAGTGACGATTCTCTGAGCAGACAAACAACATCGTTCTTTTTTTTTTTTTTTTGGTAAGTAAATTTTTAAAATTTTGACAACAGTTTCTTTCAATCATAACAAAGAAGATATTAAATCATTATGCAGAGAAAAACTAACTAAGAACCAGAAGGTCCTGGAGTTGTTACTTCTGGGCTTGCCGCAGCAACGCCAGAACCAATCCGACCCGATACGATATTTCGGGGTCTTTTCATATCGTATCGGTGAACCGATATATGTGAAGCGATACCCGATACGATATGGATAGAAAAAAAATCTGGCTCCTCACGTCGTATCGCCCAAGCGATACGACCCGACACGATATAAGAGTCAAATATTGCTTTCATCAAGGTAAAGCAAGAAAAAAAAATCGTGTATATGTATATAACAACGTGAATAGAATATCTACTTGATATCTACATTGTTATGAAATAAATTGTTTAAAAAGAAATATCACAAAGAAACGTCTTTTTTTTTATTGCTGCTTTGTCTGAGTAGGTACTTTTCAATCAGTTCCCTCGCTTCAACAAACTCGTCTGGTGGTGCAACCCCAGATTTGATCCATTCTCTACAACCTACGGACCTCTCCATCGTGCTTGAGTCCAGGCCACCACGATCAGGCTGACAGACGTCAGCTGCAGAGGAAAAGGTCCTTTCAACAGGGCATGTTGTACCTGAACACGCCAAATAGTTCTTCGCAAGACTGGCCACCAAAGGGAACCACTTATGGTTGTCCTATCAAATGTATAAGCTAGTGAGTATAAGAATAAATGTGAGATCAATAATATAGAAATACACACGAACATTCCACCACTTCAAGATGCATCCATCCTTATAGGGATACTTAGTCCCCAGATAAAGCTCCAATTCATCGGACCGATTGGTGGATTCAGAGATCTCTGAAGGTCTAAACAAATTATCATTGTCTTGGTCATCATGCTCATTTTGATTCGGATCGTTTGATTCTGAAGCCTGGGACGCCGCAGTTGCCAAAGGCTGACTCGTTGAGTCATTGAGATTTGTTGCTAAAGTTTCTGCATTTTGAAAGGCCTTATCCAAGGCCTGTTTCAAAAGCTGTTGAACTCGTGGGACCTCGGCAGGATAATAATGTTCGAAAAATTTGATGCGCTTGCTGGGATTCAAAACAGTAGCTAGGACAAGAGTGTTGCAGTTGAGAGCCTCTTTCTGATACACCGCGAGTTTTTTGAGCATTACACCAATCATTTTATGTAAACTTTTATATTGAGTTTCTTCTTCCAACTTCTGTAAAGACTTCTCCATGCGACAATACTCAGAAAGCACACGTGCTCCTGAAGGGTGATCACCTTCCATCATTAAAGTGGAGGAGAGAAAGACCTACAAAATAAAAAATAAGCAAATGTTAGTCGAGTCACCTGAAATGTGTTGGAATATAATATACGTACCTCTAGCACACTGTTTGAAGCCCTTACAGCGGCCCATTCACTCTGTGTAATACACATTTCATCGAAAAGATGAGCATCAACTCCTCCCAACATCTGTGTCACGGTCTGAAAACCAAGATTATGTTGAGTCAAGTGAATACAAACTGATAAACATCTGAACATACCTCTTGTGCTTGACAGACTTTTTGGCAAGATGTGACTGCTGCATTCCAACAAATCCCATAACCAGCCGTAATTGATCCTTTTCCTTCCCTTCGAGCTTTGAAAAGGGCTCGCAGTGCTGGATTGGCACAAACTCGACGTGCGAATAGATCCACCTGCATGAATATGATCAGCACTATGATCAAAAGCAAGTGTAAATAAAAAAATGGACCTTTTGGACTCCCTGTACGACTACATCTGGCTTCCATCGATTATTCGCTATAGCTTGTCGTAAATCAGTCTCACCTTCATCTCCCTCTTCAGCCTCGGTGTCGGTGTCACCATCCTTATCGCCACCAACATCCTCGCCATCTTCAAGAGTGTCGATGATCTCGGTTGGGTTGGTGTCTTCAGGGAAGTTAGAGGTGGAGGTGGTGTCCATCGCCAACGATGGCACAGGGATTTCTCGGCCTGGCGTCGTAGTTGGCTTCGTGTGTCCAGGGTCTATCTTGATGCTTCTCAAACCAGCCTTGACCACAAGCGCAAGCTTGTGCGCATAACAACGGACATGGTTGGCCTTTGCGTCCCATTTGACCGGATCGTCACATTCTTCGAAAATACGTGCCATCTCGATGGCCATCGTATTGTTGTTGGCACCGGAATCGGTCGACTGTGCTAGCATGTAATGAAATTAAAAACAAATTATGTCAGTTTTTTTGTTTATTGATTAATAAAGACAAATCAAACGTATCTTTTTATGTAGGCCGTGACGAACAAGGAAACGGCCAAGTGGCCGAGCAAGTAACACACCAAAGTGATTCCAGGTTACTAGCTTCAGTGTGAGATGTCGCACCTGAAACTTCCAATCCTTATCGATATAAGAAACACTTGCTCCAATAAAAGCATGGCGCCGTCCTTTGGTGGTCCACCCATCATGCATCAAACAAAACGAACTATTGTTGTCCTGATAAGCAAATAAATCAGAACATATTTGTCACTTTAAAGAAAAAACATAAAGAAAACATACGAAGAGGTCCTTTATGACTTGCTTTTAAAGTCCGATATATAAACGCTGAGCTGCTTGAGCTGCCCATGTCGACGAGTAAATGGTGGCTAATGGATTGGAATACCATAACGCTGTCCGAAGAGTGATATCTTCAAATCGCGCCCAAGGGAGCGCGTGTCAAAGAATCCATATGACCAGCATAAGGTTCATATTCTTGACACCAAAGGGCTGTTTAACGACGAATTGATCCAAAGTGTTGGATTGGGTCTGCTTAGCCTTTTGTTGTTCTGCCCAAGATGGCTCGAGCTTGAAACCTTGCTTGATTGCAATGTGTTGTTTGACACATACTGGTCCAGTTTCGGCGCCATTGCGATGGCCGTATAATGTCTGATAGGTATTAGCACACTTCGCAAACGATTCACGGCAGAACCGACACTTGTAATACCTCAATACACCGCTACCTATCTAGATCACATAGATGGGTAGATCAGTGCTTGTAATAGAAAGAAGGCTCAATCGAAAACCACTTACTTCATCCGGACATTTGACTGGGTCTTCATAATACTTAAGCAGCTCACGTACGCGTGCAGTACGGCCTTGAGATTTGGGTTCAGCATGGACTTCGCCAGTAACCTCAATATCAGAGTCTCGGTCAACGTCGAGGCCTTCAGGAACGGAATCGGGTCTAGGTTTCTATAATAATATTGAGTAAGTATAAGCTTCATCTACACCAATTTGATAAGATCATAAATTTATGATACTTACATTTTGGGCTGCTTGGCGTTTAGACTTCGTGCCACTTTGTTTAGATGCCGGTTGTTTCCGTTTCTTTGATCGGGTTGAAGGTGTTGCGCTAGCAGTGGAAGGATCCTTCGAGCTGGACGTGGTATCTTCCAAATGATCGGATTGGACTGGCAACGATGCCATGCTTGAGTAGATCAAACTGTTGGTAAATCTGATGTGATGATGATAGGAATCCAATGATACTAAATAAAATACTAAGTGATGGATGATAAATTTAGGTAAAGCGATATAAAGTAGCAAGAAATTGTTTAGCATGTTCGGAATGGGGATAGCCTGAGAGTGGAAACGCAGGAAGACCATGCGGTCAGACCTCCTGGGTGGCTTCATGACCAACTAGATAGACAAATCGAGACTAGTTGGTTCCGAGTTGGTGTGAGGTGTCCACCGGATGTGGTTGAGAGTGAGAGATTCGAGTGCTACGCAGGGTCTCCGACAGGCCTATACTTGAGGTAGGAAGCCGTATCCCCCCTTCTGCGAGACGAGCGCGAGACGTGGGGTGAGTCGTACAGCTTTGGTTTAATTTTTTTTCCAGTGGCGCTTTTTTTTGCTCAAGATCGCTTTTCGTCTGAGAAGTTTTCTAAGAAAGGTATCTGTATTGATACAAGTATCAGATACGTTATGTGAGAGTAGTGAGAGTCAAATGAAACAGTCACAGTGCGGTTGTCTTTGTTGAGCTCCTGTGGTGCCGATACATAGGACTTCATAAAACAGGATATATACACTTTGATTTATAATTGGTTTGATTAGATGACTGATTCAATGTCGTGGTTTCTTTTGGATCAGGAGTTGATAAAGCTCTCAATTCTTTTAATCGAAAGCATTCGATTCAATTAGATAATCGATGCTTAGATAATCACATGTATTATCTAATTAATTTGATTGGATAATAAAGAAGGGAACATGATCATTGATTTGATTTTGTTCTTTTCATTTTGATCCAGAAGAAAAGAAAACTTTCAATTCTTTATATTGAAAGCAAGAACACATTTCATTCTACATGAGAAGCTGCAATCGAAAGCAAAAAAAGTACTTAATTACTCACTTTTGATTGTGCACGTTTCTTTTGATTCGAAAAGTGTATACTTGTGATTGCTTTGGAGGCTTTTGAAGGAATACCTGCATTTCGACGGTTTGGATCCTTTTGCTTATGAGAGCTTTCATTATGCAAATCATTTCCTTTCGTGATTCAATGCTTATGCTAGGTGTTGCTCAATGACCTTGTCTTGCTTTTAATTGTCTTGCTTTTAATTGTCTTGCTTTAATCGCTTTAAGTCTTTCGATAAAAGCAAAATGTCAATTTGATACCATCCCAAAGATATATAAAGACCATTGAAGTGCGGATTTTTTGATTCACCATATCACAAGCCTATCATCAGAATACGCTAACTCTGAGTTTGTTGGACGGCAGTGAGCCAAAAACAATGAACTGGACTTGAGATAAGGCTTTTGATTTTGATCAGATATGCTGTTCCGGGTTTGTTGGAAGGCAGTGAGCCAATAGCAATGAACCCTCAACAAGCTCATCGAATATCTCAAACAATTGGGCACATTGATTGAAAAGTCTCAGTATTAAATTGTATGATTTAAATCATAATGCTCAATGCTCGGATTTGGTATTTGGGATGTTTTAAGTAATGCTTCAATCTGCTTCAATAGTGGAAAGTGTGCACAAAACTTGTAAGAAGTGGGAATCCAGCAGACCGGATTCATCGATATGAAACTTTTTCTATCCAGGACATCGGATTATAAATCCAATCAATCAATAGAAGTTGTGCAAGAGACCTTTATGATTAAATAGTCTCGTGGGCTTCTTTTTGTTTGTTCTGTTCGAGAGATCATTGTTACTGGTCTGATCTTTTCCGTCCCCGATTCCGCAATGTTTTTCAGGGACTTTGTTCGAAAGCTGAAGACTGTTCCCGAGGTATACAACAACCTTCAAATTGAAGATCTTGTACGCTTTTGTCAATTTGGAGGTGATTTGCTCCTGCGTGCTGGTCGTGGTTTATATTTATCAGAAACTCGTTCACATATGGAATACCTCTTTGAAGCACTCGAATACCAAATCCCACGTGCTGCTCTCTCTCACTTATGGTTACATGCATTCCCTTTCCTTGAAAGATGTCTAGTCCTTCCTTTCAAAGTGGTCAAGAGGGTTGGTTTGCAGTTTACTCGTCAGATTCCGACTCGATTTCTCTATCCACCGGTCAAGCATTGCCCGTTCTGTGATCCAAATCACCTTCGGGATCTTCCAGTCAAGACAAAGGATATCATAAATGGCTATCTGTATGGTCTCGATGGAATACAATCAATAAGGATTGTCTCGCTATATTGTGAAGGTAATTGGTAATTTCTTTTGTGTCTGTGGGATTTCAAAAAACTGACGAGGATGCTGGATAGATTGCTGCACTGCATTTAGACCAACATACTATTCCCACCAGGGTACTAGATATTTTTATACCAAAGCTCAGGGACGAGATCTGGAAGTTATTCAAGTACATCAACACTACTTTATGAAGAAGGACCTGGCCGAGCATTTTTCCTTTATGCAGATGTTGGCTCAGTAAGTTTTTGATGTTTTTTTTCATTGTGAAAGAACTTGATCTGATCCAATCAACCCATAGTGTCTCAATATTCAATCTTGTAAACTTGTATAACAATCAGCACAAAAGCGATGAATCCCTAAAGTTCAAAGAAGAACAATCTTTTGGAGCGTCAATGTCACCGGAAGTCTGTCGTGATGGTCTTGAAATTCACCGTCTATTGTATCACTTTGACCTCCGAAATGCTGTTCTTACCGTTCCAACTGCTGGTATAGACTCTCAGAGATATTTGAAAGCAATGAAGGAACAAATTGATTATTGGTCAAGATCTGGTACTGAGTATAAAGATCACGCATGTGGCAAATGCCTATATGTTTCTGATGAAAATAAAGGTAGGGAATTTCTTGTGTTATTCCTTTTCATGATTGTTCTGACATAATAATCCTTTCCCTTCTGATTAATCTAGCAATCCGTGCTTGTGTCACTGATGGTGTCACTATTGGCCATTGGTGCTGCAGTGCTTCAAGTGAACAATTGAAGAAGATAGCTGAATTATCAAACTCTCCAATTCCCGATGGCCCTTGTCTCAATGTCTTAACAAGCATACATGATAGATTGTGTAAAGATCATCAGTGTCTCTTGAAAGATGAATGTGTAGTTCAGCCATGTACAAGGACACGTCAACCTGAGCATGACACCTGCAATGATCCTGAACATGTTGCTATTTCAAAACAGTTCCACGACCGCAAGCTTCAAAACTTCACAATGACATCAAAATTATCTCGTCCTGGAGCTAGATTACCAACAGATCCATCAGTCCATCAAAATTGTTGGACAGCAGAATTGGATGAATCAACACTTGTTGACGTTGATGAGGCCGATCGTAAACATGAAGCAGAAAGATATGGTGGACAAGATATGGACGACAACCTTTCTCAAAACACTGACAATCAGACAAATAAAAAAAAACATGGCCGTAAACCCTGTATGTCACGCTGTCGTACTCACAATGACCAGCTGATTGTCAGTACTTGTGGGATCATTTTGGCACGGCGTACTTTTTACCGAGCAGAAGCCCCCAGCGCTGTTAAGGTCAGTCAGGATGAAATTCATTTCATAATTAGATTAAATTAATTCCAACTGACATTCATATATTTTATATATGTGGTAGCAATTCATATTGGACTCTTTCCCAGCAAGTATCCCCAACCTAATATTCTACGATAACACGTGCAATTTGGTTCAGCACATCTGGAGCAATCCTGAGGATGCTAAAGCTTTCAAGGATGTTGTCATTCCAGTTGATGTCTTTCACATGTGTTCACATAAAGAATCCGATCGATTCTGCCAAGAATTTACTGATCCAAACAAGATACCTGACCTGAAAAAGGGTGGCAAGTGGTTATTCAACTCTTCAGCTGCCGAACTGACAAACATCTGGTACGGTGGATTTGCATCCATTTGCAGAGGTATGCATGCTATCCGCTACAACTTCTTTCTAGAAGAGATGGTCAGATTACGAAATGGATGGTTAGAGAAAAAGCTGAAGATGAGAACTGATGTGGATTTCATAACAAAAGGTTGGATCTTTTAGTTGATTTTAGTTATTGTATGGATCAACATGCAATCAATCAAGCACCTTAAAACATTTCTTTAATCCTTATTACTGTGATAAGATTTGTAATGCCTAAAGGCAAACTGAAAAAATGATAAGATTATTTGATGAATAATTCACTCAAACAATTGTCAGATTAATCCATGATAGGCTCAATCAATTGATGGGTATAACAATCAATCATGAGATCATGGTTCAATACATATGATAATAATGATCGATTCAAAAAAACTGTGAGTCAATTTGTTCAACTTTGGGTGAGTTGAGTAATATGTAGGTCAAACCCAGGCTCGACTTTATTAATAGCAATGAACAGTAATTTCGATTTCAAATGAGTATCAAACAGATACGGTCGATCTGGGGTATAAACAATTCTAAGTCAAACATCTTATTAATCTATCACCACTGATACACAAGGACCTCCCCGACCAGAGGTGATCTGACGAAAGGATTCTCGAAAAACAACTGTAGCTTCCTTGACTGTGGGCTCCGGCCTACTCGCCATCCAGTCAATAAGCTCAGATCTCTTCTTCAAAACCCAGGT
>NW_006768788.1:1151291-1152215 GCF_000204055.1 Melampsora larici-populina 98AG31
TTTAGAGGCAGCTTGATATATCTCTAATCGAGTGTCCCATTGGTCCTTCAGCTCGGCAAACGATAAGTCACGTAACGGTTTACTTTCAATCAGCGCAAATCGAGGGAAGTCAGTTGCCTGCGCCCCAATTAAGGTTCCCTCACCTGCCTATTTATTGAAATACACAAAAGGTTCAGCTTCAGCAATTCATTCTCAAAAAGGTAAAGACACACCTTGAGCCACACTTGAAGTTCCAAGTCCCTGGTACGCATCCCATCTTTTTCATTTTGAGTACGTCGTCTTTCATTGTTGTAGTGAGTAAGGGCATCCTGAGATAGATCTTTGAGAACCGCTCTATCGGCTTGAGCAGATTGAGTAGGACGGTTGACTGTTCGACGTATAGGCAATGGAGCCAAAATCCGAGTTGGAGCGGTGTTGAACACTGAGGATGGAGTTGGTTTCGAAAGCGTGGATAGCTCAAGAGTGCCAGCATTGCGATCACGGTGATGTGAACAAACTTTCTTGGCCATATGACGACAGCACTATTAATAGTGCGATGTCAGTTAAAGCTTCAAAAATTACAGTCGTATACTTACTTGTTGACATAGCTGATTTGGACATCGTTTCAGGCAACTTCCACGATGGCCAGATGCACGAAGACCATTCACCCCTTGGCATCTACCCGAGTTGGCGCCATTGTTGTCATCGGGCCCTTCAGAGCTGGGCAGGTTGAAGGTAGAGCCTGAGTCATTCGCCCCTTTGTTGAAAAGTTCCACTTCATTAATGACATCCTGTAAGTAAGGGGTTTGGAAAAAGTGGCTTGCATCTTTGATTGTTGAGCACTAAAATCCCCCATCGATAAATGTGTCAAATAATTTTCACAAGAACAACTGAAGTAGTGATAATCAATCCATGCACCCTTAAACCAATAAGATCAGGATTTTG
>NW_006768788.1:1152823-1153799 GCF_000204055.1 Melampsora larici-populina 98AG31
AAATTTCCCCCCCACCTCAGCCAAAAGCCTATGGCAGAACGCTTCTGGATAGCCTGATATACCTTTCACAGGTTGCTCTCGCTCTGGTTTTGGTGAAATCATCTGACAGTCGGGTCTCTTGGGCTTGTAGGAGTAATCCTGACACCTCCTGTTTGCATAAATCGCTTCGGTCGACTTCCAGGGGATTCATGCGCTTATTGAGGTGGCTAAATCCTCTGTCGGTCAAAACCTCGCCCAGTCCCTAGTATACTACTGGTGAAGAGTTTTATTGACAGAAACAATTCGGGGTGATAAGCCGTGAATCATGATCAAGTCAACTTTATCCATATGTATAACCAAGTTGAATTTTCTCCGGAAGGGGTTTGTGATCTATCTCGGATGCAGATGAATATCATAATATGTAAAGAATGATGGTCTATCCATGCTGGGCTCTGGCGCATATATTGATCCTCTTCTCAGCCTCCACAACCCTGTCTTTCAATTTCTCATCGATCATACATGGCCTTCTTTGTTGTACTCGGATTTAACTCTTCCAGTCACGCTGGCTTGAGTCTCCGAATTCGATAAAGATTTAAGCAGGAGTAAGCTGGATCAAGATCTAATTTACAGTTGTTTGGAAAAAATGTGAAGACAAAGAGTATAACACTATGGAACAAACATACATTCTCTTGGTTGAAAGTTGTCTTGTTCAAAAATATAATCAAACTGTTTATGAAAAAATCAGAACTCTAAGGGAAAGAAAGTAAGAATCAAGCAATCAACAACTTCGCCGTTGACATTGGCCATTGAGATGATACAAATTTAAATGTCTGTTTAACTTGAAACCTACACTCAGGGCTACCCATTGCCTGTCAAAAGCACTTCTCATGAGGGTGACCATCAACATCAAAAGTAAGCAATAAAGGGATATTCAATCAAAGAATCCAACAATCCAAGTCGTCCAGCTCATATCCACACTCCCACATTCTTATATTTT
>NW_006768788.1:1165511-1167267 GCF_000204055.1 Melampsora larici-populina 98AG31
TTAATTTTCCCGCATTTCGCACAGCCAAAAAAATTGTGGAACATCCCAAACTCGTAAAAACGATGGATTGGGTCCATGTGACCCAGTGCTTGGTAAGAAACTGTTCCATTCGCCTAAAGGAGTTTTCATGTTGAGAAAGGCGTGCGGTGAGTGGTTTAAAGTGAAAGCAACACCAAGGGCTACCTCGGCCCAAAGGTATAATGGTAAGGATCCATGTCCTAGGACACATCTAACCCTCTCGATTAAGCTCCGATTATACCTTTCAGCAATAGAGTTATGCTGTGGTGTATCCGCAGGACCCTGTTCCAACGTAATCCCGTTGTTGAGAAGAAAAAGTCGTAAAAGCTGTTGAAGTGTATTCACCTCCTCTATCCGTATGTAAGTGCTTAATACGCATACCAAATAAAACCTCCACACGAGTTTTGTATTTAACAAAACAGTCATACACATCTGATTTATATTTGATGGGATAGATAGTAGTGAAACGAGAAAAATCATCTATAAAAGTAACAATGTACTTGGCACCACCAACAGAAGATGAGAAAGGACCAATGACATCTGAATGAATTCGATTTAAAGGACAAGATGAGGAAGGAAAATGTGATGGAAAGGATGGCTGAGCTATCTTAGCTTTCTGACATGTAATACAAGATGAAATTGAAGAAGAAGATTTTTCCAATTTGATCGTTCCACTTGCTGCTAGATGTCTGATTGCCAAGTAATGAAGATGCCCTAAACGTTTATGCCAGCATTCAGCTGATGCAGAATACGCGGTTGGTTGAGGGGATATACGAACCTTGGTTTGCCATAAACTCCCATCAGAGTTCTTATGACATACAAAGTACCCACGCCCGGTCATGCCAGCAACAGTAAGGCTATCATGCGAACCAGAAAAACAGGCACCACTGGCACATAATTGACTTATCAATAGTAAGTTGACTTTCATCGTAGGAACAAATAGTACGTCGGTGATGAGGATGTCCATAGGTGTGTGATTTTCCTCGGAAAAACCATGAATTACGATAGTCCCAACATGAGTAGCAAATTGCTGGCCTTCGGAGATACCAGTGATCCTAATGGGTGTGATTGTTTTAAGTTGAATAAACAGCGCCTTGTCAGAGACCATGCTACGAGTAGCAGCTGTATCTGCCACAATCATCCCATAATCTAATGGACAGTCGGTGGTAGCCGCATACCCATGCACCGAAAAACCTTCATCGGGAAAATGATCCGTCATTTCCATTGGATCAAAAGCTTCAGCTGAGACCGCATATGCTGGAACCGAGGTGCTGGTAGGGGTAGTGGAGGACTTTTTAGCCAGGTGAGCAGCCTCTATAGCTAGGTATCGTTTAGCTAGTTCAGCATCAGTTGGTGAAGAAGTTTGAGTTGTGGCGGATGCAGCAGGATGATTGAATTTGGCTCGTCGTTTCTGCATGATCTGAGTGTTGCAGTTTCGGTTTGTATGAGTGAGGCCTTTGTGATTTTCGAGAAAACACAAATCGTTTGGACCAGGTCCGATTCTGCGAGTGTTGGTTGATACTGGCACAGGTGCAGTCGAAGATCTAGACATGAAGGCAGATTGGGATCCCGTGTCCGCCGAAGATCGTTTGGTGTTTTCCAGGACTAGTCAATCCATAACTTTGGAAACAGTAAGAGTTGAAATTTTGGCATAGAAAGGAGCAGTGATGAAATCAAAATCTTTGCCTAGGCCATTTAGTAAGAAAATCGCAAGAAGCTTAGATGACAATGCTATCTC
>NW_006768788.1:1168031-1169455 GCF_000204055.1 Melampsora larici-populina 98AG31
AAAAATCCCGAGAAATCCTCTTGGCAACCTTAAATTCCATCACTACCACTATTACACAACCAAACTACACGTGTACCTCCTTGTTTACCAACTTCGAAAAAGTGCTTTTTTCCTAATAACTTCTGTTTCTACTTATCAACCTTGAAGATTAAAATTGTCATAGTATAATATAATGTTGTTCTTTCATATTCTAACCTCATAATACCCATAACTTTATTTTTACTAACCTAAAAACCATTTTCCAACCTTTGTACCTATAATTTCGAATTTTTCTTATGTTTTTCTTTCTTTCTTTTTGTAATAAATTTGTAAGTAAACTATAATGATCTTAATATATAATGGGAAATAAAATGATGTAATGTTGACCTAATGACCAATACATAAGCCTACAAGAGCTTCAATTGATCAAAAACCTCCATTTTGAATTTTCTTTCCTGCTGAATCCTGCTAATAAACTGGTAAACTGGTAATTGTGAATTTTTTAATTGATCCCATAAATTGATCACCACAACGACCCTGTTGACGTCGATAGAGGGCCAATTCAGTGGGATCGGAGGGAGCCACATCGGATGTAAGGACATTTATTAATCCCCGAGTTTGCAATGCAAAATGCAAGCGCTTGTTCCAATTAGTGAACATGCCTGCACAGAGAGTAGGAAGTTTGATGCGGTCGTTTTCAGCCACAGCTGAAACCACAGAAGCCATATTTGAAGAATCGAGTCGAGTAACGGTGGAATTTGATGAATCAGAAAGTGAACCAGCGTGAGTATCGACAGGAGAAGATGCAGAAGGCGACTCTTCATGAGACATATCAATGAAGTAGCAGTGGCGTTCGTTTGAAGAAAAAATTATCAACGCGAAGTTGAGATGACGTATAACCGATAAATCGTGGATTTACTCGAAAAAGAGGCTCATAACCTATGAGTCAATACACGACAAGCAGATACGTCGTAAGTAAGAAGGTGCTTGGTAAGTGTAAGAGAAAAAGAGTTTGACAAGATCAAATGTATTTTGCAAACATCACAAACTAACAAATTGATGTAGAAAGAAAAAGATAAAGAAAACATAGAACACTATCTGAAGAAAACATACCTATGAGTCAATACACGACAAGCAGATACGTTGTAAGTAAGAAGGTGCTTGGTAAGTGTAAGAGAAAAAGAGTTTGACAAGATGAAGAACAAACTCTAGTGAACTCATAGGTAGGTTTTTATAAGAGAAAGAAGAAACAACAATAGTAATGAGAGAGTTAAGAAACTTGCGTGTACATCACACTAGAAATCATCCATAACAACATATCAAATAATAAATTTGAATAACAAAATCAATAACCAATAACATACATATAGTTCATAGCGGGCAGCTCGATGCGGGTTACTTGTCGGTCGCTGGCTTTTTTTTTTTTTTTTTTTTTTTTTTCTTTT
>NW_006768788.1:1169555-1171258 GCF_000204055.1 Melampsora larici-populina 98AG31
ACATTTCAAGGTCGGTGAGATCCGACCATAGATCATAAGACCCAGTTGAAGAACCCAAGTTAGATTCCAAGTTTGTATTGTCATGTAGGTTAATGCATTGACCTGGACCTGACCCATAAATTCTCAGCTGGCCCGGGACCAGCTCAGCTTCAAACCGGGTCAACCCGGTCCAGTAGCCCAAACTCAATGATGGCTTCAAAAAAAACAAATGACCCATGAAATTGATGCTGGATAGGCTCAAATCCTAAATTGAGCTTCAGATGCCTTTATAAGAGCCTTGGATGGCAACAATAATGTATAAAAGTCTGACTATTTGAAGAGATGATATCATTTCCGGTGGAAAGTGAGGATAAATTCACAAAAACTTGCCTGTTTTCTTATCAGTGGTCCGGACCGGGTCAGCCCAATCTTTCTCAAAGGTGCGCCGAGACCTGCTCAACCGGGTCCTGGTCCCGGGACCAACCCGGTTTTTCTGGGCCGGGTTGGTGCATTAATGTAGGTCACTTCCTATAGTATCAGGTGATGCTAATCTTGGTTTGACCAGAAAATGGATAGGATGGTTTTGCTTAAAACCTTTCTCTGGTGGTTGTATGGTTTTTTTGAGATATTATGGGTTTATGAAGTGCAGGAGCATGTAAACTTTTTGTATTTGAATTTCTCTTGATTGTAAGGAAGAATCATAAAGCTCAATGTGTCTTGATTGAACAGTTAAATCTGCATCAATATGGTAAGATACACTGTCATCAATGAAGGCTTTTATGTCAATCATTCAGCAATCAGGTCTAATCAAGACGTCTTTTACCTTGAGGTTTTAAACCCCTGGTGGAGGATTCTCCAAAAATTGATGGCAGTTGTCTTTTGGTTGTCTTCCTAAATTAATCTTTGGTCACATCCAAGTATGCTTTATCACAAGAACTTCACAGATCCTCATTTGGTCTGAGCAAGGGATCAGACACCAAGTCCTTCACACTATGATCTTCAATCTTCTTAGTATGATTCAAGCTAGGAGATTATATCTGAACAAAGAATTGTATAAATCAACTCTATGTAGTCTTAGATGGAAATTGAAAACTCTTAACATCATTTTGAATGGTAATGAAACTTCATATGATCAAACCATATTCACTCATGTGAAATCATCTTCAAACAAATCTGTCTTTCCCTGGAATCATCCCTTTCAAACTTAGAAACATGTAAAAGGTAAAACCTGACTACACAGGTGTGTGGAGATCTCATAGGCTGATGATCAGGAAAAGATTCAAATCTTGTTTGAATAGGTTTAAACATACACAATCTCTTTGAAATCAATCAAACTTGATGTATGTATGAGGTACAATAGTTGTTGGTAACGAGTTATTAACCGATGGGAATGTGGATAAATTCGGGCTTTCAATACATATGTAATTGCTAATGGATCGGATACCTTTTTGCTTACTTCTTCATCTACAGATGATGTCATTCGAGCTGTTGCCCATCTCACCGAATTTTACCCATCGTGTTCACAACTGTCCAACTTCATTTCTCTTCATTTCCTATCCATTTTTCGCAGAGAACATAGTGGAGAAAGAAAGATTTAGACAGTTTTTTTCACTCAAAAAATCCAAAAAAGAATTGTCCTAGAAGAATTTTTATAGAACATTTCTCAGACTTCTCATTATCTTAATCAATCCCAATGAGTGATGGTGATAGCTTTAATTTCAAAC
>NW_006768788.1:1171499-1188375 GCF_000204055.1 Melampsora larici-populina 98AG31
GCAAGAACTGGTATAAACATGGTCCAGATATGCATCGGACATTATTGAAATGGACAGGGCAAAGAATCGGCCAATATTTACAAACGACAGCCCTGTACCAACTAAACCTGTGTTGTCTGAGGAAGATCCAGTATACGTCTTCGATCTCTCTTCTAATCCGACGTTTCCCAAAGATTTACCGTCCAGCCGTCGATCATCTCCTGCCAGGAGCAATCGAGGTGGTGAACAAGAACAAATTAACAATGCCCAGAAAGCACGTGACCTTCTGGACCGTCAAAATGGTTCTCAACGCCAAAGATCTTTTTCTCCTTTTGAACAAAGAATTCAGCCTGAAAAAAAAAGTCATAAAGAAGTGCATGATGAAGAAGAAGATGAATCAGAATCAAAGAAGAAGAAAATGCAGAAGTCGTGGGACTGGGTTGAAAGAATCGATACTGGTCCGACTGCTACGGAAAACTGTTCCAAAAGTGCTATCCTCTTTGCCAAAGCAGTTCGAGGATATGCTCCAAATTTATCAAAAGCCGTTGAAGGATTCAACGACAGAGTTAAACCAGCTAATTTCCCATCTAATCTTTCAAAAGAACTGCTTCAAGGAAAATATATTGATCTTAGAAGAGTCAAATGGGAATCATGGCTGAGAAGAAAGGCATGGCAACTAATCTCATCGTGGCCGGAAAAGATAAAGATATCGAATTACAGAACAAGAAAGCAACTAGTAAGCTGGTCGATTCTCAAGAGTGGTTCTATTATTTCGATATCCTCCAAAAAACATACCAAGAAGCCTTTCCTAGCTATTACAAGTTCTTTCTTAAATATGCTAATTACATCAAAGACGAATTCATGCAAGATGGTATCAGAGCGGATTGGATTTGTGTGGCAAACTACGATGCAGCACTACGGAGCCAATTTGCTATCAGGAGAGATGTATCGTTTGCTGACTGGAATCACGAGAGCCTGGGGACCATCAGAACCAGGCACATGCAGAAAGCATACGACGACAATTTTCAAGGAAGTTCTTCAATGGCTTCTACGAGTGCTCAACCATACACTCAAACATCTCAACGGCCTTCTTCCCAACGTCCGAAACAAAGTTTTCAAAATCGAGGATCTCCGGCAAAAGTTCATAATTCGCCGAATTATTACAACTCTAATTTCAAACATCGGGGGATACACGAGGTCGAGGATTCCGAAGGTCTTAAAGTACATGAACAGTTCTGTTTTGCACACAATCTTGGAGAATGCAAACTTAAGAAGAGCTGCCCCCGCATCCATCTTTGTGTTGGTTTGATTCTCATAATTTTTCTTAGAAATTTCTTCAATTTCCCTAGACTTTATCTGACGTATGAGTATGTTTTCTCAGAACGTCAAAAATTGCAGACAAGATCACAAAGGATGTGATCATGTATGAGGGAGAGGAATCTCAAGATTCTAATGCCTGCAATGCTGATGAAGGGTTGGTATTTCTAAAAAAATTTTGATAAGAATTGAGATTAGTCTTTTTTAGTTACTGACAACTGTGTTATATTGTCAGAACGACCACCAACGTAAAGGAAGACACCAAAATGAGTTTGCCTGATGAAAATATTTCTCAAAAGTTCCTTCGAGGGTATGTATGGGACGGTGTCAACCAACCAGGATCTTCTCCAGCAATCGAGTCCAGTCTTTATGCTCGACCTTTTCCGGATGCGCCTCCACTTTCTGAGGATACCGACGCTATTCTGGTTCTGAAGCAATTTCCACATTTGTTTAAGATCATAACCCCAATTAACGCAGACAAATTAGAAACGTTGCTGGTCAACCATCCGAATCAGCCTTTTGTGAAGCCGGTCCTCAAAGGTTTACGAATAGGTTTTTGGCCCAGTTCTTCAATTCCGTCATCAGAAATTATAGATGGACCGAACCACGTATCTTGTGAAGAACATCAACAGCTGTTAGATGATCAATGCCAAGAAGAGGTCGATAAAGGTAGATATTTGGAAGAGTTTACAATTCTACTTCCAGGAATGAAAGTAATTCCTTTGTTGATGACATCTAAAAAAGATTCGGTAAAAATGCGCGTATGTTCGAACATGAGCGCAGGACGTCCTTCACCTAATGACTTGATTGATAAAGATAACATTCCAGTCGCATATGATTCATTGAAAACATTTATTCCTTATTTGATTCAGATGAAGAAAGAATTTGGAGAGGTGGTTTTATTCAAATCAGATGTGGAAGGCGCCTTTCGAATTATCCCTCTACACTTTCAATATCAGATGCGTCAAATTATCAAGATCAAAGGTAAAAAGAAAAGAGTTGATCATAATTTAACTTTCGGATCATCAGCTTCTCCTCATATCTGGTGCGGAGTTTTTTCGTTAGTATTATGGATTGCGGAATTTATTTTTGGTATAAAGTATATGAACAATATGATGGATGACGTGTGGGCTGTTTGTTCGAAAAAACACTTTGTGAAATTCAAGGATCATTTAATTCCTCTTCCTCAAGCGAAATTGCTAAATTTGTTTGATATTTTAGGCATTCCATGGGTTTGGAAAAAACAATTACATGGTCCAATACTGGAAATAATTGGTCATATAGTAGATTCAGAAAGTATGATAATGTGTTTACATCAAGACAAGAAGACTCATTTAATAGAAACACTTCAAGACTTTGTCTCAAAACCGAAACATTCATTAAAAGATTGGCAATCAATTTTAGGACACGCGTCATGGGCATGTACATCTATGCCATGGGGAAGATTTGCGTTGCAAAGTCTATATGAAAAATCAGGGAATAAGTCACATTGTTTTCTTCAGATTCCACTGAATAAAGAAAATCAAAAAGATTTACGTTGGTTAATTGATTTTTTCAAGAAGAGTGATGGTATTTTATTGTTAGAATCGTTAAGGTGGAATCTTTCGGATGCGGATGAAAACTTCTATACCGACGCTTGCATGACCGGGATCGGTATTTGGGATGTTAATCAAAACATCGGTAATTATTTCGTGTTACCACCTCCGGCGCGAAACATCTATTGGGCTGAATTGCTAGGGGTAATTTTGGCGGTTAAAATTGGCATTGCAAGAGGGTCTAAGCGTATTTTTATACATTCTGATTCTAGGAATGTAGTGGATTTGTTCAAGTCTCATGCACCTAACAAGATAGTTCGTCCTTTGTTTAGTCATTGCGTCAAACATTTGGTTGAACCGGGAGCAAATGTGAAAGTCATGCACATTTCAGCCGACGATAATTCAACAGCCGATGCTCTTTCATGTCAAAAGTCAATTTTAAGTCCTGAGAAGTTGGAAGTCCTGTGTCATGCAGTCAACGTATCGTCGATAAACTATTTGAACATCAAAACTTCGCTTTCCTGTGGTGGTCAAGCTGCAAATTTAGATACTTTCGATCCATCTTCTCGGATATGGCTAAATCCAAATCAAAGAAAGTTATGTTAAACATCAGTATTGAAGAATTGCGGAAGCTATCGGTCCAAGATCGACGATTGACTATTGCTCCAAGATCTTTAGAGAAAATACAAATCTGGTTTTAGATGCTTTGCAAAATTTTGTTCTCATTTTCATTCTCCTTTTATTCCGAATAAACAAAACTTATGTGAATTTATTACATGTTATAGTCGAATGATATCTCCAAGATCGGTCAGGATTTATTTAGTTGGTATCAGTTACATTTTTAGGTTAGAATTTCCAACGGTTATATGTGAAGTGCATCATCAAGAAGTCAAAGACACAATGAAGTTCTGTATCAAAAACTTTTTGAAACCAGTGATTCGAAAAAACCCACTTACGGTCGAACATATTGAATTGGTTGTGTCTAAGTCATCTTCTTCTTTAGATGATAAACTCTTTTTAGCTTTGTTAGGTGTGGGCTTTGGTGGCTTACACAGATTAGGAGAACTAACAGTTCCAGATTCAAAAAAGTTTTTCGACTCTAGGAAATTAATTCTTCGATCGTCTTTGAAATTCTCCCTTTGCAAGAAATTTGTCCAATATCATTTGCCATATTCAAAAGGCGATACGAATTTTTTAGGAGCTCCTGTTATTATTCAGAAATTTCACAATTCATCAGCTTGTCCGATTGGTTCATTGAAAGCTTATTTACAAGCAAGAGACGAAGAATACATAACTTTGAAAGAACTTTTTCTAACGTCAGAAGGAATTCCGCCTTCTCGAACTTAGTTTTTAACACGTTTTCATAGTCATTTTGACAAATCCTTTTCTGGACATTCATTATGTTCCGGTGGTGCTACAGCATTAGCTCAAGCAGGCGCTAATATGGATTACATTAAAAGTGCGGGACGCTGGTCGTCAGAAGCTTTCTTGATTTACGTCCGAGGTCATGTTGCGTTACGATTACCAGAAAATCAGAATCACGTAATTGGACATGCGTCTCACGTGGGATCTAGAGTTTCGTTTTCTTAGTGAGTCTTTAGATTCATTGTTTCTTGAGACAGGTCAATGGTTCTTAGGCCTCTGTCTTAAAAAGTTTATCACTGGTCAATGGTATTTTTATACCTCTGTGATGGTTATTGTTCGATTTTATATTGGTTTTTATACCATGATTTTGGGTGTCTCCATTATGATTGGATACTGATAAATTGTCTTATGTTTTTTGAAAGAACTCTCCTACGTCACCACTCTGCTATACGGTTTGTAGGCGGGTCGGAGAGGGATTATTTTTTGAAGCAATTTATTTACCCTAGGCAACCTAGCCTAGGGAATTCACCCAAACACACTCTTTTCTATTTTCCTTTAGTATTTTTTAATACTAAGTTTTGTAAGTTTTATGTTCCACATTTCTATCAGATCTTCAGAATCATCTTTTTCAATACACCTTAGTATGAGTCAATGTGTTTGAAGTCAAAATCATGGTCATAGTAGATTGATGGGGCTTGATGATATACTTACCAATCATTTTTAATGAATGTTCACTTTGAAGATGAGTTTTCACTTCAGTACATAGATCCCAGTTTCAAGAATAAGAATGACAATGTGGAATTTATTGCTTTGTAATCTAACTATGTATAGAAGCCATGCTGCCATACCCAATAATCAGGTTACATGATGGAGATCTAGGCAGCCATTTCACTTTTCTTTCCAAGGCACCAGACTTGAAATTCAATGGAATCACTGATCAGACTGAGCCTACAGTTTTCTGTACAATTCAAATGCACATCCTTTGTGCAGTATTAACAAGAAAGATGCCTTGGATTGACTAATCTGAGGTTTCCTTATAAGAATCAGATGCTTGATTACCATCAGATACAAGTGTCCAATTAATCCATCTGAGGCAATCTTTGGGTCCAAAGAAAGCCTTGCATCATTTCCTCACATACCCAGTCCCCCAGTCCAAGGGAAGTTGAAACCCATACCTGAGGATACCTTTGATTTTCCAATGCAAGGTATCTTTGCTAACAGTGCAGTGAATCAACTTTTTCTCTGAAAGAATAACTTACAACTTCATTTACATACTTGATTTCTTCAACTTTTCAATCCACATGTATATATAAATCTTTCTCATTCAAACCTTACAAAAACTAAACCACCCATCACCAAATCATCAATAAATAAAAAAGCTACAAATCAAATTAACTTATTACTGATATATATATATATATAAACGAATCAAATCATCAACTTGGCTATACTCTTTCACTTTTTTTAAAGAAACTCATATAATATCTTATAAGTACTCTTTGAAAGAAAATATACAAATCATCGTGTAAATAATTCCAAATTTACATTTGTAGAACAGAAACCAAACTTTACGGCTCTTGTTTTGAAAAACTAATCATTCCATATCTATTTTTTAAAAAATCCAACCAATGCACCAAGACGATCAATTTCAACTTTCTTCTTGATTACATTCTCTTCCACAAATCGAACACTGAACTTACTTTCCATTAATTCTCCATTCAGGATCAGTTTCATCCATTTCTTTTTGTAATCCGTTTCTCAAACCTACAACCACATCAGCTTTACAAGTCCTATATATATATTATAAAAACCCATGAAGAAAAAACCCATCAATCCATGATGCTCTTGAATTTTGGAAAAGAAAAAGCAAAAGAAAAGTTTAAATCACCTAAGTGAAAGTAAATTAATCAAACTCTCTAAAGGTCCAATGGAATCTTCAAATCGAACGGTCGTTTCCCAATTCGCATCACCCGTTAATTTTCGATAATTCAAATCTCCTTTAAAAATCACTAAATCAGATGACTTTAAATCTTTCCAAAGTTCTTGAGATTGGTTTGGTAAATCCCAAAATGGAAATGGACTTGTCCAAACTATTTAATCAGATACAAACCAACAAATCAACAAGAAAACCTTCAAAACCTTTAAGACTTGGTTCGTCTTTTAATTTCTTGAAAAACTATCCAAAAGATTTCTTATAAACATACCAGATGTATATTCATGAGCGATTTCCCATTTCTTAGTCACAAAATGTTCTTTCCAACGTTTGACCAATGGTTCCAAGACTTCCACATCATTATACTCAATCAAAGCTTCCAATAAACCTTTGATATCTTTTTCCATCACATCACTGACAAACCTAAGAAACGAAGGGTTTCGAGAAACCGTTCTTTTCAATGATCAGATGAATAGAAGTGAAAGTGATCAATGAATGTGATGGGTTTCTTACCATGGGATATCTTTGGGATGAAAAACTACTTTGGTAGCGAAAGGAGAAATCGAAATGAACCCTATTACCAAACCGAATGTTACTCAAGTCAATCAAACATCAAAAAACCAAACGATCATCAACTCTATCCGAACACTTACAATCAGCAAGTACAAGATCAGTAAAAAGTTCAAACCCAGCATTATCTAGTACGATATCAATCCGTTTGACGTCTTCATAACCGTTCTCTTTCTTGTGATTCAAGTTTTCATTCATTCTTTTGTAAAGCGTTTCAAAATCATCTTTTAAAATTCTTGAACTATCTGAACGATTTTCAGATTGTAATTCATAAATCGCTTCTGATGAGATCGTAGGTAACAAACTTAAATCCTATCAACCCCCCCAAAAAAACAAAGAGGTAAAAAGGTTAATGACATCTATGAAGAGTAAGAGAAAAGGGTTTTTTTGTGTTCGAAAAAGATGATCACTGACAGTTGCATTACCCCATAATGAAGCCAGAAGAAATCCTCGAAAACTGGTACGTAATTGATCTTCATTGATTGGGTCAAGGTTGGAAATACTAAGATTAAGGGTAGTAGCTAATTTAAGAATGGCGGGAAATGATGCTTGAAGACATGACGTTTTCGGTTCATGGAATGGGTCATAGGTTTTCCAATGTTCAGAACTCATGAAAAAACTATTCAATCGTCGGTATCTATTTCCCTCCCCCCAAAAGAACCACAGTCAAGTCAGTGATATGTCTTGTTTTAAGATCGAAATGAATGTCATCTTACAAATAACATTCGGCAAACTGGTTTGAAAATGGTCATATGATTTGGATTAGTTCAAGAACCATGTGTACTTTAGAAATTGAAGGTAGAGGTCAACAAACCAGCCAAGAAGCAGTAAACCAAGTCGATTTATTTGCAGCCTTTGCTTTTTTAAGTTCTTCATTATACAATACTAAATTTTGACCACCGTCATCGATGATCGGTCTAAGGATTTCAAGCATACAAAAGGCATCATGAGAATCAAATCAAGCCAATCCAAAAGATTGAAATGAATGATGACGAACCCAAGTTCTTTATCTCTAGCACATTGATATTTAAGTTCCGAAATTTGACTAATGATCAACTTTCCATGTTTTAATTTATCATTTTGATGATCACCTCCTTCATCTAAAAGTGAATTATTGATTTTCACCATTCTATCAATTATATTGGTTAAGATCATAGGCCATCTTTTGATGGTCGATTGGTATGCAAACGTATTGGGATTAGATGCTGAATAAGGTTCGATCGAGAACCGAACCGGTGGTTGGTATGATGAATTTGGAAATCGGGTGGTAGTCATTATTAAAGGTGAAAGATGAAGCTTAGGTGGTCTGTTGAAGGTTTCGGGAAAGATGGTGACTGGATTAGTTTTTTCTTTTTTGATAAGTTGATCGATTTGAATGAAAAGAAGGCTTCTTGACCCACTTTTTTAATGAATGGATGATTTTAGGGTTCAAGATCAGAGGTGCAGATGTGATTGAGTTTGAAGAATGAAGATGATGGGACAAAGGTGAAGGAGAACGAGAAGGAGTTGGATATTCTGAAGTTGAATGAAGCTGATAATGCTGAAGTTGTTGTTGATGTAACATTTTAAATTACAATCCAATTGAACGATAATGTATAAAGAGATACAATTTTCAAGTTAAAAAGCAGAATATATATTTAAGTAAGAAAAGGGTTCAAGATTAAAAGTCAGTTAATAGTTCAAATTCAACTTCAACTTCAATTTACAATCTTTATCCAACCTCCAAAGGGCGCACTCACTGCGGTGCTCACACTGCGATCGATCGATGGATCATTAAAACACTTCAATCAGAGCATCCGCACTCGTGCGGTAAATCGCGTGCGGTAAGGTAAAATTTACCGCAACTGCGGGGCCTTTCCCACACTGGTGAGAAATTAGGCCCGCGGTAGTTAACTTTTGATCGATTTGCGTTAGCGAATCGGTAAATTTACCGATTGGCTAACGCATGTGGTAGCCAAATTACCAGCCCCCTCTTCACTTCTCAAGCACACCAACTTGCCAACTTGCCAACTTGACTCAACTCCGACTCAACTCCTCTTGATTCCTCTCGACTCAAAACACCCGACTTAAGAATCAATGGAGACCCGACTGTCTTCTAATTCATCAAACTAATGGGTATGTCTGGTTTCTTACTGTATGATTCTCTTTATCCAACATTGATTAAGATTGTTCTACTTTACATGTGATTATATATATGTTCATTGAGATTTTGGATTTATCAATATCGAATTGGGTTTAAAAGGGTTTTAGATCAAAGTGGATCAATTTCTGATCGTTTGTTTTGATTTTAGAAGGTTTTGAACATGTCTTGTCGTTTGGATTGACTTCAAAAGGATTTGAAAAATAGATATCACATTCAACTGTAGAGGGGAACTATGCAAAAGGGTCTTCATTATCTGCATTTCTTTTCAAATTCTCAATGGTCTTCAACATGACAACTTTTAATTGATGGTGCAATGAATTTTTGTTTGCTTGTCTACAAACCTCTCTGTGCCAACCATCCAGTGGTGATGAGATCTCAAGTTACTCTCAAATGAACTTCCCTGTCCCAAAGCTCTTCTTCCCTGGCAGGGATCGCTTGAAATGCACTGATTGACTGAAAAGTCGATTGATTTTTTTGTTTGGTATATTTTGAGTCTGTAAACTCTGCATCAGTGTGGAAACTCAAATTACCTCTCAAGTTAGTTAACTACCGTGCAGGTAATTTTGGCACGAGTGTGAAATTTGGTCACGTTAAGTAATTTTTTACTTAATGTAGAGGTTGTTACCGCACATGATCAAGTTAACAACCGCAAACGAGTGCGGATGCTCTCAGAGCATATTATTTACATACACGTAACACACAGTATACTGTTACTGTACAGGAGACTGCCCGACGCCGTCCCGAGACAATGACGTCTCGTATTTGGTTCCGACTCGATATGACGGAACTGGACTGCTCAGTGGAAATGGTCCATAGCGCATCTATGGATCCCTCTGAACCCTTCTTGTTGATCTTTTCTTTTTTATTATATTCCAATCAATTTAGGTAGTGAAGTTGGAATTGAAACACGTTACAAGTTCCATAAGAATGGTACAAATGATGGCTAACATAAGAAAGACGAAAAAAAAGACCAATACATCATCATGAGTGTTTTTGAAGATCTAATTCCTTTTAACAACCTGAATTATGACGAAGAACACTGGTGAGATTTCCCAAAAGTAATTTAAGCGCATCTTTAGCCACACCTCCATAACGGGTATCATCAACATTAGTGAATTGATTAAGAATCAAACAGATCAGGTTGACGTCTGCAACAGTATTGATTTGAACCGGATCAGCATTCCATGTACCTAGAGCGCCATTGTTGGAACCAAAGATAGGCTGGAAACCAAGAGATATAAGTTATATGATTACTAGGAGAAAATCAATTGAAAACGAAAAGACTCACAAAACTGTAAGGAAAAGATTTTGATAGTTTTAGATCGAGATACGGTCTGTGAGTCACTTGAAGGGAAATTGAAAAGAGTAAAGAGCTTACTCTACGAAAAAGAGGGAAGATCAGCCTTGAGTTTTTTGTTGATAAGTGTTGGAGAGATTAAATTACTTACGAGGTGCTAGACTAGCAATACCAGCTTCAACAAACTCCGGAAACTGAGATTCGGCAGCGCATCCGATGTTAGAAATTAGAAAAAGCCAAAGAAATATTCTTGTTTGAAAGAAGTCACATACAGTGTGAGGCACAGTTCTTCGGTACCAAACTCCACTAGATCCTGGAGGAAAACGACTACTTCCATGAGTGTATTGACCAGTGGAGTCTTTGTGAAATCCGAAGAAAGTATCAATAGTATCGACAAGGGCAGGACCAGGCTTTCCGTTCTCTTCAGAGGAAGGTATAAGGGTTGAAATCAAATTTTGAGCCGCATAGAATGCAAACCTGGGGAAAGTTTGTGATGATCATCAATCAACTTGTTCAAGAGTCATCAGGGAAATATTGCTTCTTACTGGTCAACAACAGCCTGAAAGGATCATCAAGTTCATCAGTATCAGTCGAGAAGTAGATGTAAGTTTGATAAGAAGCTCACCCAATGACATTCAGGATTCATGTCTCGGCATTCTTTGTACTAATTGAGCAAGAGGAGGGAGAAAAGAGTGAGCCTTGAGTAGATTTGTGTAGTTAGAGGAGCTTGCTCTTGAAGACCTACCTGAATGGATCGGACTTCTGAATTCCAAGGAATTGACATCACACCATCGTATTTCTCAACTAGGGAAGCAACAGAAAAGTAAGTAACCATTCTCAATGGTACTGAAGCTAGTAAGACCGACCTACTCACCAGCAATTTGTCTCCATCGGTTCCATCGGGTTCCATTGAAGTGAGACCTTTTACCAGGTGCAAAATAAGCATCATCACCTCCCAAAGACCCATCAATCTCATATTTATTATGCGCTTCGGCAGAAAACAATCCAGGAGCGGTTCCAAGAAGAACACTAAGTGGTCCATCTGTTCTAGAATCTGTTCTTCCTATTGACATTTTCAAACTGCCCCGTAGACGTCATCCGATCAGGTTTTCGGTTGCTCACATTTCGAGACTTAAGAGCAACTCTCACTCACGTTGTAAGATCGACGCAAGTTTTGAGCGCAAAGGCAATCAAGACTAAAGTGAAGTCAGGAGCAAGGCTGAATAGAAAAGCCATGATATCAACGAAATCGTATCTGAGAGAGGAGTAAGCTTTTGAAACTGACCCCAGTCCTTCTTGCAAGCCATACGCCAGCTGAGTCATATCGGTGATACCATTACGAGGGATCTGTAAGAAGTGATGAATCAGTTCAGTTTATATTATTAAAGCCAAGTATACCAATACTATCACTAACATATCCATGATTAGCCATGATGTTGAGTCCAGGGCACAATCCTGATCAAAACGGATACATGAAAGTCAGTTACAATTACAAAAAGGTAAGAATGAGATGGTTTGCGCATACCACGAACATCTCCTGGACCAGGTTCCTAGTGAAGATTAAAAAATCAGTCTCGATCCCCCCCCAAAAAATCTACTGAAGGAGAACTCACCATGAATTCGTGTTCGGCGTCAGGGATAATTTTTCGTCCGACGCTGACGATGGGTGCCAAGTCTATGTTTGCTATAGAAAATGACAAATGGATCAGATGAATCTGTCTTTTGTTGTGGATGGTATGGATTGACATACATGGAATGCCGAGTCCTAGCAGGCCTGAGTTATGATCAGTGCCCATCGCAGCTAAAGAAAAGAACACGACTCCCTAAAGGTTCAGCATGTTGAACTTGCATGCATCGATGAAAGGGACACTGACCATTCGATTCACCGTTGGTGTTTCCAGCCCCAGTGGAATCACCGTTGGAGTTTCCGGCACCGTTAGTGTATCCGTCACCGTTGGGGTTTCCAGTGGATTGACGATTGTAATTCGCCTAGATTGTAAAATTAGTTCAGCTTGATAAGTATTAAAAAAAGGTTGGGTTCAACGTACGTATTGAGGGAACGCTCCAACTTGGGTGATGAACGCAATGGACAAAAGGACGAAAGATTGCATAGTTGAGCTTTTCATTTTGAGACGATGAGTCTTTCAAAGAGGTGAAGATTGGGTAGTGATTAAGAATTAAGAGGTAAGAATTAAGGAAGCTGAAGCCCGAAAGTTATTAAGCCTGAAGAGGTGATTAAATTAAAGGTATAGGAAGTTGTGTAACAGATAAAGGTTTAGAGGAGGATGTGAAGTGGAATGATTGAAGTGAAGCAGGAAGAAGCGTATCAATTTATACCTCTCTGACCGCTGCAAACGAGAGGCCAGCACTCTGTTACTTTCAAAGAGTCTATCTGGATGACCAACAGACCGGTGTGGATGTTGAAGATGGTAAGCAATCGACACGCTACTCTGGATCCTAATCTCCACTTTGTGGACAACCTACCCATGAGAGACGCCTTGCCAAACGGAAGCACTTGGCCGGTCTCTCGAAATAAATTTCGTTGCAGACTGCCTTTAATTTCACGTCCTATCCAAGAATCTCAAGTGCGGTGTGAATGCTGCAGATGGCAAGCAATAGCTATCAATTACTCTGGATTGAAATCCACCCTCCACTTTACAGACAGCGTAGCTACGCGCAAGACGCAACTTCAACACTCTCTACTTGCACTAGACCGATGACATCACAGACCTTGCGAATAGATTTCTACACCGACATGCAACTCAACCGCTTCCTAACCGCCGGGAAGCAGCACTGGCAGTCAATGTTGGAATTGCGTTTGTCGTAGCCATGCTTAGCTTAACAAAGCCTAGGATGGATTTCAATCCAGAGCAGCATAGCGATTACTTGTCCTCTTCAGTATTCAAGTCGACATGATGACCACCTTCATAATTTCTTCGAATCGTGTGAGAATTCAAAGACAGTCTGAGACGAAACGATTCTCAAGAGACTCAACTGCTTCCGAAGGGTGTAGTCCGTTTGGAGATCCCGCTCGATGGCTCCAATGTGGATTGGAATCCAGAGGAGCGTGGCGATTCCTCACCTTCCTCAACATCCACACCGCCCTGTTAGGCATCTAAGTAATTTACTTCAAACCAACAGAATGTTGGCCTTTCGTTTGTAACGATCAGAAAGGTATGAATTGATAACCCTCTTCCTGCTTGACTCCATTCATCCCACCACCCTCTAAATCTTTATCTGTTACACAACTTCCTATACCTTTAATTTACTACTCATCTCTTCAAGCTTAATAACTTTCGGGCTTCAGCTTCTTTAATTTTTGCTTCTCAATTCTTAATCACTATTCAAGCTCACGTCTTTCAAAGCCTCATCGTCACGAATTCGAAATGAAAAGATCCAGTATGGAATCCTTTGTACTTTTGTCCATTGCGCTCATCACCCAAGTCAGAGCGTTCCCCCAATACGTACGTTGGACCAATCTTTTCTTTTGGTTATCAAGTTGAACTGACCTTGCATTTCTTTCAGGCGGCTTACAATCATCGATCTGCTGGAAACTCAAATGGTTTGTATATCTTTAGCCAATACATATATCATAGAACTACAGAATGCTGAACAAGGTCTAATCCTCCCTTCAGGACCCATGGGCACTGATCATAACTCGGGCTTGTTAGGGCTAGGTATCCCATGTAAGTCGACACATGCACTCTTAAGGGAAGTAAGCTTTATCTGATCTATTTATACTTGCCTACAGCGAGTATAGACTTGGCACCCCTCATCACCGTCGGAAGAAAAATCATCCCGGACGCCGAACATGCATTTATGGTGAGTGTTTTGAAGTTATGTGTTGTTACGATCAAGACTAATCTCTTTACTCTTGGTTAGGAACCTGGTCCAGGAGACATTCGCGGTATGCTCTAATAGATTCATCCTTACCTTCTTATACATTGGACTGAATGTCATGGTCTTGATCAGGACTGTGCCCTGGACTCAACATCATCGCCAATCATGGATACGTTAGTGGTGATATCCTCAAACTTGGCTTTGAGAATATTAACTGACCTTCACTTGCTTCTTGTAGATTCCTCGAAACGGTATTACCGATATGATCCAATTGGCGTATGGTCTAGAAGAAGGCCTTGGGTCAGTCCGAAAAGCTCATGTATGACTCATATTCAAGTGACAATCTTGTTGATCTTCCGTCCGTTTTTCTTCAGGGTCGCTCCTGACTTGACATTGATTTTGATTGCCTTTGCGCTCAAAACATCTGTCGATCTTACAACATGAGTGACTCCCAAGACTTGAAATCTGATTGATTAATAGAAGACCTAATCGACATATCACGTCTACCGATCAGGATGAAGATGTCAATAGGAAGAAGTGATTCTAGAACAGATGGACCACTTACCAATCTTCTTGGAAGAGCTCCTGGATTGTTTTCTGCTGAAGCGCATGATAAATATGAGATTGATGGATCTTTGGCAGCCGATGATGCTTATTTCTCAGCTGATAAAGTGTCTCATTTCAATGGAACTCGATGGAATCGATGGAGAGAAATGGCTGGTCAGTTGTGTCAATCTTGATGGTTCATCTTTCAATCGAGTATGGTCGTTGAATACTTTCAGTTTTCTAGTTGACAAATACCAAGGTATCATGTCAATTGAGTGGAACTCGGAAGTTCGATACATGCAGGTAGATCTTCAAATCAAGCTCTTCTGACTAAAATTCGATAAAGCTCACTCTTGACTCCTTCATGTTTTTAATCAAACCAGTACCAAGAATGCCGAGATACGAATCCAGATTGTCATTGGGTAAGTTTCTTATATCGAACTTGAATCTAGATCTCTGATGAAACAAGCTGATGACCATGTTCATTCTTTCAGGCTTTTCTTGACCAGTACGCATGATCTTTTGATGAGTTACAATCACTTCCACTGACGATTTCTACAAACCTTTCAGGTTTGCGTTCTATGCCGGTCAAAATTTCATTTCGACCATCATGCCATCCTCTGAATCCGACGGAAAACCTGGTCCAGCCCTGGTAGATTCTATTGATACTTTCTTCGGATATCACAAAGATTCAACTGGTCAATATGCTCGTCAAGATAGTCGTTATCCTCCGGGTTCTAGTGGAGTTTGGTACCGACGAACGATTCCTCATACTGTATGTTGTCTGTTTAAGAGAATCTAGCTTTTGATCATATTCTGAACACCGGATGGGTTGATGAATTTTAGTTGGCCGAGTTTGTTGAAGCTGGTATTGCTAGTATAGCACCTCGTAAGTACTTCATCTCTCGAATGATCATCAATCAAGACTCAGAGCTAACCTTGTATTCTTTTCCCAGAGTAAGCTCTTTACTCTCTACTGTACTCTCAAGTGATTCATAAATCCCATCTTCATTCATAACTGACGAAACCGTTTACTTATAGTCTTGTGAGTATTTTCGTTTGGAATCTGTCTTCTCTCAGGAATATATAACTTATACTCCTTTGTTTTGATTAGCCTATCTTTGGCGCCAACAATGGCGGGCTAGGTACATGGAGTGTCGATCCTCTTCAAATCAATTCTCTCGCAGACGTCAACCTGAGCTGTATGATCCTTAATCGTCTGCTTGACGTTGATGATACTCGTTATGAAGGTTTGGATAAAGATGCCCTTAAGTTACTATTGGAAAACATCACAGCCGATCTTCGTCAAAATGTAGGATGTTAGAATCTTTCGATCGATCTAGATGATGATCTGTTTCGTTTTTCTTTTGTTATGTTTTATCTGAACCGTTTTATTGGAATTGTGATGCTTAATCGATATACAATCTGTATGATAGATATAACCTCCACATAATTAATGATCTCATAAATGCTCAATTTTAATATCCTCATCAACCCATAACCACATTCGATATCGACCAAGATGTAGAAAATGACATACCCTACAATTATCATTTTCCTGCGTATCTATATGGAATGATCCAATGACCTTTTCACTTGATGCTTTCATCAAATGTTTCGGTAAGCTATCCTCCTTTCATCTTGAGTTCACCTATGAGCATCTATTAATAAGATTGGGCTGTCTGAATCACACTTGAATCTGTTTGAGATTCTTAAGCTGAAATGATTCATCTTACTCTTGCATATTATCGAGTAAGATGATTTACATGAGCTTGGGCTTATCACAAGTGAAGTTATGGAAGTGAACGCAGATGAGAACGTTGCACAGGATCCGAGAAGGCTGTGGCTTTCAAAAGCTCAAGCCGTGATGGTGAACAGACCGTTGATAGGCCTTGAACCCAAAATGAGTCTGAGCGGGAGCTTGATTTTTCTCTTGGGTTGAAGAAGCTTTTATGGAATTGCAGTAGAATTCTTGATTGATTTGGTGGATTTGTTTTTTTGGAAAGCAATTGCCAAACTTGAAGTCAAGTGAGGTTGAAATGCCATTGCACAGCTTGTAATTCTTGGCAAAATACATACAGAGATACAGGCTACAGGTCGTGATTTGTGGAGAAGTGTATGTAGGAATTGAATGGGTGAAATTACATGTAGTAAAATTGAGTGAAAATCTAAAATTGAAATTATGTAATGAGAGTGAGAATATGTGACTGTTTTTATTTGATCAACCAAGAAGACCAGGAAGCCTCACGAAGAAGTTCAAGTTCAAGTTCGCAATCATGAACGACTGGAATAGCTTTGACGGGCGGCGACATGAAGCGTGCCTGCCTCGTGGTCTGTACTTGGCAAGTTTT
>NW_006768789.1:0-17500 GCF_000204055.1 Melampsora larici-populina 98AG31
GAAGAGTTGGTCACTACTAGCTGACATCATTGACCAGCGAGGGAGTACAACCACTGCGCGCACAAAATCTCGCCTCAGGCGAGAATTTGCACATGAGCAAGGCGTCAATTTGAAGGTCACCAATCAAATGGAAGCAAGAGGTCTAAACTCATCGTGGGTTCGACTTCGAATAGTCAAAACATAGCATAATCACTATAACACAGGGCATAGCAATGTCAGGCATACAACAAAAAACAAAGGCATACATGCATAATGTTCACTCAGGAACGATACAACCATCTCATTCCTCATCAGCCTCCTGAGAACCATCATCACCTTCTCCACCATCATCACCTTCTCCACCCTCATCACCATCTCCACCCTCATCACCATCTCCTTCATCACCTCCTTCAACACTCCCACCTTCCTGAACCAAACGCTCTGAACCAGATCCCTCATCATCAACAGGTTCCTTCTCCACAGCCCGATTGCGCTGACCGGACACTTCAGGATACAGACTCTTACCCCGATCAGTGACCGGCAGTAGAGGCCCTTCGGTTGGACCCCATAACGCCCTGAATGATTCCGTTGCAGGGGCATTCATCTTCATCAATTTCACGTTATCGATATTAACGTGATCCATGACGAGCCCGTTTAGACCAATCGTCAGGCCAGGTCGGTGAGTCTCTGTCAACAGATCTAACATGAATAAGCCAGCCAACTTCTTCTCCTCAAACTCTTCATGAAAGTGATTCGTCATCTCATTCCACTTGATGCGAGTGTTGAATTGACCTGAATTCGTGAGGAATCTTTTCAGGGCAGTGTACATCAAGTTATCGAGTCGATTCCACGCTCGATCGCCATAAGAATGAGGCGTTTCGTTGAACTTGCTGTATCGACGATCCGCTAGGACCGAAGCCAAGAAGACAATCATCGCACTCTCGGGCATGCTCTGGTCTTTGTAGTTGGGCAGTGCGTGGAATAAGCCTGCTGTACCATACAACAGGAACAAAGCTAAATTAAGGAGACACTGTTTCTTGACGTTCGAGATATCGCGAGAAGTATCGGCAGCAATTGATTTCTCTTCGAGAGCTTTAGCATTAGCCACCTGAGAGGTTTGAGCACTCGCACTCGAAGTGATAGTCTTGACAGTTTTGGAGGAGCCTGCAATCGATTTGAGATTACCTGAGCTGAACTTATTTCGATCGTTGAAAAGCTGATGTAAGACTGAATTAGTCTTATGATCGGACCTCATCTGCCTGATTTCACGAGTTCGTATTTTTGCAGCCTCAGCCTTCTTGATGAGTCCGTTATGAACTTCATTCTCGTAGATCAAGTTCATTCCCAGGAAGATGTGAAAAAACTTCTTCTGCAAAGCTTTGACACTAGAAGGCATTGATCGGGCACGTTTAGCAGGTTGATCGTCAGAACCAGTGGAATAACATTGATTTAACAACCAGGCAATAGTTTTGCCCATCTCTACAGAAGATTCCGAAACGCCATCGTCCCCCTCCGTCCTGATCTTGAAAGAGTCGTGATTGTTCCCATATGAAATGAGCCTAAGGCTATCCGATAGAATGTCATGTAACGAGGAGTAGGCATTTCGGATGTTGCTCTTGATGACAGAATGACCAGTCCAATCCTTCATTTGATCAGTTCGACAAGACATCGAGTGCAGTGAACGAAATATAGCGGATTTCCTAGAGTAGGGGTATTGAGCGCTGAGTCGGATCAATGACCAATCCAATCGATCGGTAGCGAGATAGGGATCGGTAGATGAAACTTGTAATAGACGAGGTGCTGGAATCAGATGCAATGACCATCAGTATCAGAAATGCATAGGACAGAATATACAGAGCAAAACAAAACTCACAACATTGAAGTCGTAGATACATCATCTCACGATCCTCAACTAGAGCTCGAACGTAGTTGAGGTGAGGGGTCAGGTCGGATTCCAAAGGGATTCCTTTCGCTGAATCGAGATCGTACTCCCATGAGTGTATCACGTTCGCAGCAGGCACTGTCAAGACGTCACCCCAGTTGAATTGGGACGAGGTGATGGCATCCTGGTTTGCCTTCAGCTCCAAGATCTCCTCGGGTTTGGGATCTATAAGCAACGCTGGTAGTGAAGGTTATAAGTCAGCACGTTATTCGATCAACTTTGAAAGAGTGTACAGGTAGGGAATAGTAGAGATAGAAGGAAAAAGGAGGAATTAGACCGTTCAATTGATAGAGAGATGAAAGGGAACAGACCGTTCAATTTATCGCTTGAAGCGAGAAATTGAACGGGCTAAAGTGCAAGAGACAGACCGTTCAATTTCTCGCTTGAAGCGAGAAATTGAACGGAGCAGAGTGGGAGAGATAGATAGGGAGAAAAAATGGAACAAACCGTCCAATTTCTCGCCTGAGGTGAGAAATTGAATGGAGTAAAGTGGGAGAGATAGATAGAAAGGAAAAGAGGAAGGGAATTCGAATAAAAGAAAGATGAAGCTTACCACTTAAATCCGGCTTCTCAACATGAAAGACACTTTTCTCATCCACTTGCATAGTTTCATCCTTATCCTCTTCCTTCTCTTCAACCTTCTTCTCCTTCTTCTTGTCAGCCTTCTTCTTCTCATCAACCACTTCTTTCATTTGAACCTGCTGATCTGGGTACTGCTCTCCTCGAGCCCAGTCATCGTCCTCTTGAGTTACAATCGCCCGGCTTTTAATTCGGGTCTTCGGGCCTTTAGACTTGCCCAAAAGCTCAGAAGTAGCCTCCTTGTCCGATGCCTTCGCCTCGAGGTCGAAGAATTTGGAGACATCTCCCACCTTGCCACGCTTCGTGGATGCTGGTGAAATATGAAAAGGTCAGTTACTATTACTACTGTCTTGGTAATGAAGTAATCACTCACATTCTTCATTACTTGTTGCTTTACGCTTCTTAGCAATAGGGATTGGACGAGGTCGAAGGGAACGATTGATACCAACAGGAGCAGGTGGGTTGCTGGGGACAAAAATCACATCTGGGTGATTGCCAGAAAGGGCAGATAGGTAGGCTGCTTCGTCCTCTCGCATCGTGGCTTCTAATTCGACTAGGAAGGCCTTCGAGAGCATTAGGGCCTTGTCGATTGCGCCATCTTGAGCCTCTTTCTCCAACTCGGTCACCTTCTTCAGAGTCGTTTGATACAACACTTTGACTGTGTATCACAAGTGTTAGGTAAGTAAGTGTCACTATCTCATTGTATGTAATTGATGGTGAGTGCTTACCTGATTCGTACTCGGCCCTGGCCCTCTTTATTTCGACTTGACGCATTTGCTGAGTCGCGCTGAAAGGGGTCTGTAAGTCTGGGATGAGTATTCGAATGTGTTGTTGAGCGAGATGCAGGGATAACTCACATCTCCCTCCTCAATTTTCGAACCAGGGTCGGGAGAACAGGTCTTCGCCGAGGGTTGAGCCGAGGTATGGACAGGTGCATCCTTGGAAACACCCGATTCCTGCGTGAGAAACGCATGTTAGTCAATGAATCACTCAATTAGATTGCAAAGTTTGGCCTCACTCCTATTTCAGCTGGGTGAATTACTCCTGAGCTCAAGGGTTGAGATTCGGTACCTGCTACATTCTAAATGGTTTAAGAGATGAGTTTCAGCCATCTTACCAAATAATTGTACTTCCTTGATGACTGACCTCATTGGCCTTGATTGGTTCCTTAGGTTCCTTATCGGCTGTATGAAGATTAGGATCTATTCGATCCTGTGAAGATGAAAGGATCAGCAGGTGAGTTGTACGTTCAGAGGTTGATTAGGCAGGGCCACTAACCTTCTTGGCCACCGGGGTTGGCGTTTCGGGGACTCCGCCTGGTTCTGTCAGCTCCTGCAATTTCTATTTGTCAGTACATCATTTGATGATCATTCATGGAAAAGACACCTACAGCGCTACTGTCCTCCATTTCGACGTCAGGTCTGGCTTCTGCGTTCTGATACAGATACAATAACACATACATAAGTGAGGTTACCACGAGGTATCAATAATAAACTATTGTACACTCACACTATCCGAGTTCAATGATCCAAGGTTGGGATGTCTTCCGTACTTGGCCTGTCGAATTCGTCCTGATCCTGTTGACGTGGCCTGTCTGGGATTTTGGAGAGCTGCGCGGTGCTGATTCCCTTTGCCGGATTGTGATGGTTGCTGCTGTTAAGTCAATGATGGTAGATAATATCATCAGCTACGATACTCAAGTTTGATAATAGGATATAGACTCTTGTGCAAATTCTCGCTTGGGGCGAGAATTTGCACGTGGCGCCAAGTCAGCGGTTTACTAAAGGATACTACTGCACGGGCAGGAATGAGTGATTTCGTACAAATTCTCGCCTGAGGCGAGAATTTGCACGGGGTGCTAATGTAGCGGATGACTAAGCTATCCTACTACATTGCCAAGAATGATTGATATTGTGCGAATTCTCGCTTGAGGCGAGAATTTGCACGAGAATGGATGTTTTGTGCGCTGGCGTACGTTATATATACGTATTGTTCGTCACGTGGCTGTTCAAATTCTCGCCTGCGGCGAGAATTTGAACACATCACAGTGGTATGAAAAGGTAGGTGAAAAGATTGAAACAGGGGGTGGAAAGGAATAGTACGATCGTGAGGTGAAGTTTTTGGCCTATGGTGGTTTACCTTGGTCATTGTAAGAGGCGGATGGCTTGACGGGTTTCGGGTCGGGTATTCGGGTCGGGTGTTCGGACCGGGTTTTAACTTTATTTCGGGGTTTTTCGCGGATGGAGACTGATGATGGTAGGTGGAAGAGGAGGATTTCTTCAAAATCTGGGAGGAGCCAGACTTTATAGTCTGGCTTTCTCATCAGGTTAGGTTTCGCTGCATGCTGTGCTGCGGATATTAGGTTTGAACATGTAATATTCTTTACATGTTCAGGCTGTATTCCCTAGGCTTGGTGCGTCAAAAATGACTCACCTGGGCATTGAACCCAAGTGTTACTGCAAGTCAACCTCTGGGTCCCTCACCTTGACCACTGCACCACAGCACCATATGTATCACATGCACATAGGTTGCATACATCAAGACAGCCTGGGTGCGCCTTTTTGCGTGTGTGTGCATTCTGATGCGCGCTTCGCGCGTATTGATGGTGTCATTGGCCTTTGGTAGGTCATACACGGGGTCTATGCGTGTTTGCACGTGTTTACACAAGGAGCAGACACGTGTAGACACACAAAAACACGTGTTTATGTGTACGTATGCGTGTTTGCACCGGTGCATGTGTGTCTCATTACGCGTGTTTGCACTGCTTTGCATCTATTTGCGCTTCTTTGTGAAGTCTAACACTTGTTTGCACGTGTAAACACGTGTTTAACCCGTGTTTGTGTGTGTTTGCAGGTGTTTATCACATGTTTACATGGGTTTGCAGGTGTTTATCACATGTTTACATGGGTTTGCACGTGTTTGCACGTGTAAACACGTGCTTGACACGTGTTTAACACGTGTTTAACACGTGAATGCGTGAGTTTGCGTGGGTTTGCTTGGTTTTACGTGGGTTTGCGCGTGTTTGCGCGTGTTTTGCACCTCCTTGTGAGCTCTGACGTGTGTTTACGCGTGTTCCTGTATGTTTAACATGTTTTACTGGCCTTTGTGATATCATGCTTCGCTGGTGACTTGTCGTTGACAGTTCCACACAGACAACGTGTGTTGCATTCATGTATCACATGTCTTCGACACGCTTTCGACGCGTGATCCCCTCGTCTGATTGGAGTGCCACGTGTATTGTCATGTCTTACGTAGAAATTATGCGGATTGTGCATAATCACCTGCCAGCTTGTCATTGGGTCACGTATTCAGGCGTAATGTGGCAAGCATTTGGTGATTTCACATGGAAATTACGACTTTTATTGATGTTTCACGTGTATTTCACGTACATGTCACCCACAGTGACACGTGTTACATGCTTTGCTCATGTAATTACACATTGTTTTTGTATTACATATGCCTGTGGGCCTCAATCATCATATGCATCTCCCGGGGCGTTGCGCAAATTCTCGCCAGAGGCGAGAATTTGCACGCAAGTCGCTTTCTGCGTGTTTGAACTGCCTTTTGTCGTGCAAAGTCTCGCCCTGGGCGAGAATTTGCACGTGGAGCGTACGGGTTTTAGGGGCTCAGGGCTCAGGGCAACGGGTCCGTACGCTCCCGGGCCAAAAAGCGTACGGAGCGTACTGTCACGGAGGGCTACGGGACTCCGTCCCGTAGCTAGGGTTTGGGAAACACGCTGTGTAAGTCTGAAAGGACCACACCTGATGATTGATCGGATAAAATATGCTCAGACTATTGCAGTTAAACTGTGGTATAGCATCTAGTGCATTTAGACATCACCTTGGGTTTTAAACTCATCCATCAGGATCCATGATGCTCTTTGGAATAAAACCGTGTTAACATGTACAAGCCAATTTGACATACTCTAACAAAACTTAACAACTGAATTGCCCTCGTCCTAGACACATAGTGCATATTCGACCTTTAACTTTTAGCCGATATTCATCTTGCATAAGTGAACGTTATCATGTTATAAAACCAATTAGTGTTACCTGACTCAAAGGTTCCTAAATGTGCGCTTCTATGATTAAGTAAATCAGCGATGTGCGTAGTAATTTAATTTCTACACAGTGTCAGTCTCATTCTTTCAAAGGTACTGCGAGATGCGAAACAGCTTAGACAATAAATCTAAAATGAGAATAGTTCTTCAGTGTTGAAAAATGTTGGCGGTATTACGTACTCTCATTACTCTGAATTTGACTTTTTCTAACCAGTAAGAGAAATGAAAAGTGGCAAGACTGAGTAACTTATGCAAATGAGTGAACGTGCCTTGCAACTTGAAGAATACGTATTACCAAGTTGATCCTGTATGTGCAATAATAAAGTGCGAGTACACAAATATTATCAGTGGAAACCCTCCAGAATTGAGATTTGATTGAAACTAAACATTATATGGTCCTTGACCCACTATAAGACCTAGACACGCACATCAAAAACCTGCTTGAAACTACACCTTATATATTCATATCTGATATAGGTCCTAGACCCAGTATGTCCATTGTTCAATAACAAGAGTAACTTTATAGACACTCTTAAAACATGGCAGGCACATGGCTTTCAGATTTGAAGAAATATACAACCTAGACACGCACAGCATGGGTTCAATACAAGGAGCAAGTACAGTGTGATTAGTGGAAACCCTCCAAAATTGAGATTTGATTGAAACTAAACTTTATATAGTCCTTGACTCATTATAAGACCTAGACACGCACGTTGGAAACATGCTAGAAACTATACTTCATATAAGTCACATCTGACATAGGTCCTAGACCCAGTACACCATTGTTGAACCCCAAGAGACAATGTCTAAGACACTCTTCCAGCATGGTAGGCACATGGCAGTCAGATTAATACGAGTATGAGACCTAGACACGTGCATGCTCCGATTGAAACTATACTTTATATGACCATTAGACACATTATAAGACCTAGACACGCACATCAAAAACCTGCTTGAAACTATACCTTATATATTCTTATCTGATATAGGTCCTAGACCCAGTATGTCCATTGTTCAATAACAAGAGTAACTTTATAGACACTCTTAAAACATGGCAGGCACATGGCTTTCAGATTTAAAGAAATATACAACCTAGACACGCACAGCATGGGTTCAATAAAAGGAGCAAGTACACTAAACAGATTTGTGGAAAGACTTTATGAAAAGCACACGAGTGTCCTCATCACACAGACTTCTGAAATGTCCAAACAACAAAGTAAGAAAGACGTGAGTGATGAAAGATTGATATGGGCAGTTCCTGAAACGTCTTGAGTAATAACTCTTTGGGTCAAAATGTGTCTAGACCTCTAAAGACCGGATGGACGCTTATTTCTACATTGAGCAATATATATGTGATACTTCCCTTCGGGCATCACCGGTACATTAAGATTAAGTGTTGTTGGTTGGGACCACTAGGCGACTGTACATTAATGGAAATCAAATAGTGAGAAAATCAACACAAACTTGATTAAGAAGTTTAAAAGAATGTACCCCATATATATACTCTGTTGGGTAACAATTGATCGTGGAGACCTTCGGGATATACCAAGCCCATCAATCAGTCATACTGTTATTTGGAAAATAAAAACAAGTTAACACAGTTGACATGTTATAAAACCATTTGGCATTACCTGAAAAAGGTTGAAACGTGGATATGTAATGTATCTTCAATTGTAACTTGGCATGTTCAATAATGTGGAGAAAGTATCAATGGTGTATAAAGCAGTAGGGTTGAAAGGGTAACACCTAGTAAATCATACCTTCATTGCATTCAATTGCAACACCAGATGAAAGATAATGCAATCTTGTACGCATTACTCGAGTAATCAATTTGAATTGCAAAACAGACAAAGGTGTAAATTGAAAAATTGAACCTGCGTTTATATTCTATATGTCCCATATTAAAAGGATCCAGTTAAGATTCCGCTGGAAGATTGTTCTGCTCAGAGTTCGGTTTGTGGGAGTTCGGTATGTGGGAGTTCGGTATGTGGGAGTTCGAATGTGGGCTTACTTCTTAAGAAAATAACGTATAACTATAATCGTTTGAAAGAACTTTTATGATTGTTATTTTCTAAAGAAGTTTTATTTTTTTAAGAGGCAAAAAAATCTATGCAGGTTGCAACACCACCTAAAGATTTCTCTTAAAAGTGAGCATGAACAAGAACAATCTCGTAAGTCCTTGCCCCCGTGGCCCCCCGTCACCGGGATGCCCCCGTGACCCCGCGTCACCGGGCTGCCCTGACACCAAAAGGCCTCTAAGGCTTTAAGGGGGAAAACGGGAATGTTCAATGTGGGTGTCGGAAAAAAACATGCTAAAATAAAAACGTGCAAACGTCTAACATGCTGAAATGTGGGAATCAAAAACGTGCAAACGTCTAACATGCTGAAATGAAATGTGGGAATCAAAAACGTGCAAACGTCTGATATGTGGGAATCAAAAACGTGCAAACGTCTAACATGCTGAAATGTGGGAATCAAAAACGTGCAAACGTCTAACATGCTGAAATGTGGGAAAAACATGCTAAAATGTGTCTAGTTGGTCGTTGAGAAGTGTGCAAAAACGTGCAAAACGAAAATCGGTAATTCCATCATCCAATAGTGATACACTATTAGTTAGAAAAAGCACCTTCCGAGCGATTGAACTTGTTGGAAGTGGGATTAAAAACGTGATAACTTAAAATAGGGGGGCCTTCAGTAAAGCGAAGTGCTTCTCACCATAGATGCTCAGCCTGTAATACTTAGGTATTGCTTGAGTTTGCTAAAGCATGCTCATCTTCATCTTGGATGAGCCTCTCTTGAGCATGGATGAGTGCTCAGGACCCAGCTGACACATCACTGTATACTCAGAATCACCTTCAGAAGGGTCCAAAGGATGTCACTGAGTATTGGCTGAGGGGCTGCTCAGATAGTCCTAAGTGGCATTCCTGGGATTGTAGGTATCCAAAGGATTTCACTCAGTATTGGCTGAGGGGATGCTCAGTTCAGCACAGCGGCTCAGCCAATCCTCAGTGGTATTCCTGGGATCAGGAGGATCCAAAGGATCTCAAAGGATGTCACTGAGTATTGGCTGAGGGGCCGCTCAGCTAGTCCTCAGTGGAATTCCTGGCATCAGGATCAGAAGTATCCAAAGGATGTCACTGAGTATTAGCTGAGGGGCTGATCATTTCAGCACAGCTGATCACCTAGTCCTCAGTGGCATTCCTGGGATCAGAAGTATCCAAAGGATGTCACTGAGTATTGGCTGAGGGGCTGCTCACCTAATCCTCAGTGGCATTCCTGGGATCAGAATTATCCAAAGGGATGGTTCCCATTGTGTTTTTCACATTTGGTAGGGTCTCTCGCCGCAACTGTGCAGGCTGAGCATTGGTGGGCCCAACATGACCTGAGCAGATGAGCCAGCCCTCCCTCAGGCTTCTTGGCTGAGGGATAAAGCCTGAGGAAGGCCTGACTCATCTGCTCAGGCCATGCTGACCATTTTATCAGATGATGAGCTGAAAGAAAACTGGAGGAAAATTGGAAGAAAATTGGAAACAAACTGGAAACAATCTTGGAGAAACCTCCAAACTTTCTCTGCTCACATCTATGTGAGCTTCTATTTTTCCCCCTGTGACTATTAGTTAGAAAAAGCACCTTCCGAGCGATTGAACTTGTTGGAAGTGGGATTAAAAACGTGATAACTTAAAATAGGGGGGCCTTCAGTAAAGCGAAGTGCTTCTCACCATAGAGCCAACAGTTGCAAAAGTTCCTTGAAAATATGCAAATATTGACAAGAGCTTGCGAGGACTGGGGGTGCATTCTCTATGGAGATTATTGTATCACTAAGTGATACTAGTTGATCGGGGTGCAGCGAGTCTTTGACTTGCTGCGCCCTGGTTGGCGTTTAGGATTATCACTTCATGATGATTCTACAAATGGCACTTCTGGGTATGTTACCTTGATCATAAGCCCAAACAAACCAATGTTAGAAGTTCTTCTGGCCCCTAAAAAGGCTGGAAGAAGGTCTGACCGGCTTTTACCTTAACCCAGAGGTGCATTGTGGCCTTTTAAAAGGTTAGCAGTGTATCAGTACGTATCCCAAAGGCAACTTTGAGTTACATTACCCATAATTTACCCCATTTACCACTTAAGAAGTTTTAAGAATGAACCAAAATAGGGAAGGCTATGTAGTGAAAATGCGTACCTTCTCATCGTAGAGCCAATGGTTTTGAAAGTTTTCTGAAACACATCATTGATGTGAGAAGTGACTTGATAGCCAGGGGTATAATCTCTATGAAGATTAAAGGGTGTCATAAGACATTCGTTGATTGGGTTGTAGCTTGTCTCATGACTTGCTACGTCCTGATTGACATAAAGAACATTAGAAGATGTTCAGTTGGAGTCGAATTAACAAGGCTGAAACTTATAGGAATTGACGGACGTATCTTCATTGTCTCCGTGCATCACCGGTACACCAAGTAAGGGAAAGACACCTTACAAGGAAAGAGAATGAACATGCACCTTTTACCCAACAACCCAGAGGTGCATTGTGGCCTTCTAACAAGGTTAGCAGTGTATCAGTACGTATCCCAAAGGCAACTTTGAGTTACATTACCCATAATTTACCCCATTTACCACTTAAGAAGTTTTAAGAATGAACCAAAATAGGGAAGGATATGTCGTGAAAATGCGTACCTTCTCATCATAGAGCCAATGGTTTGACAGTTATCCGAAACACATCAATGATGGGAGAAGTGACTGGATGGCCAGGGGTACAATCTCTATGAAGATTAAAGGATGTCATAAGACATTCGTTGATTGGGCTATAGCTTGTCTCACGACTTGCTGCACCCTGGTTGACAATATATGTGAAGCTTGGAGCTCTTTCCCGATCACGTTGCAAAGGGAGTGAAGAAATTCACATGACTTACATGTCTTAGGAGTTTGTTAGCTGCTGTTGTTTACAAAACCCAGATGCTCTCGCCCAGTGTTTGGTGGAGTAAACCTAATGGCTTCAACGGCCGTCGCCGGAAAGACAATCCTCTAAATGAAATGAAAAATACTATTAAATCAGTTCCGACGGTTCGTTGCCACAATGTGGAGACGGCCATGTCCTACAGGGAAGGATACGTAGAGTGCTCCTCGAGCTCTATGGTTAATAGGGTTTCTTCGGTTTCCTTAGAGGCAGATGTGAATTGTTCTGGACGGGGTTCATCATCTGGGGCCATTACTAGTTCCACGTCAGATGTGAATTGTACTGGACGGGGTTCACCATCGGAGAATATTACTAGTTCCACCGCAACTAAAGTCAAAAGCTTTTATTGCAGTCCTGAAAATGACTTCTCGAAAGGAGGTCGGATTCGGGATAAGATTATTACTGGTCCTTTCAAAGGTATCAGGATGGAGGAAGAGTATCGGGCAGTGAATGAAGGCCAAAACCCAATTCCACTAACCTTTGCTCTACCACCGATTAAGCCCAACACAGTTTACTGTGCGGCGCCATCCAAAGTAGCAAAATCAGATGAGATGGTGGTACCACTCATCCCAAAAGGTTTAACTACACTTGGTCGAATTGGCAAATTCTGTGATGCTTCTCAATCCGAAGAATCTGACTCGCAAGAACCAGAGGATTCCATATTGGGAGGCTCAGCACGTATTCCTAATATTGGGTCAACCAATAGCCAGTCGTCGGAATTGGACTTTGTTCAATTCATTGGTTCTTCCACTGGTAGTTCCAAGTCGGATGGTTCGAATTTTGTTGCATTTATTGATTCATCTGATGAACAATTGAGCTCCACTCACAGTAATGATGATGGAGAAAAACCAGTATCCGAAAACTCAGTTGAGTCTTCTGTACCAAGTTTGCAGGCAGCGCCGCTGGGTTGCTTTGCTTCCCGCCGCAAACAGATTAATGCTGTCAATGACAGTGAACGGTGTGTTACACCCGTAGATCAACAGGAGAGGCTACCTAGTAACCTTCTTCCATTTACAAACTCAGTCACTGATGCGCGTCTTACTCCCCAAGCAATCCGCACATACAATTGGCTTCGAGAATGTAACATTATTTTTGGGAAGGGATCTAACCAAATCAAAGCACAAAGCATGCTTAAAGACTCTGTATTATTTGGAATTCATAATGTGACTTCAGATATAACGCAAGTCGATATTTGGACATTTCTCAAAGCACGCCTTGATGTTGCTCAGATTGAAAAAGTCCGTGCAGTATTAAAGGTGCGCCAACCCTTCAAAAGACTCAGATATAATGTTTGGGTCTCCCCAGACTTGGCCACTGGTCTGGGGAAATTATTAGAACTGACCTATGAAGATAGACAGTTATTGACGTGCACCTTGATGTCCCGTAAGACTCAAGATTTCTGGATTGAGGGTCAGCCTAAGTTGGATTGTTTCTCTGTGAAGGCCTGGCGAGTTAACCTTGCTAAGGACTGGAGGGATGCTGTCGCACCTAGATCACTGGCTCCAGCTCGTGCACCTCAGAATGATAAACGTAATCCTTCACTAGTTGCTTGGAACTCCAATGGCTTCAACTACAAAGACATGGCCTTGGAAAGCCTTGCAAACCGCACAAACGCTGCAGTTATAGTGTTAGGAGAGCATCTACGTAAAGTAGAAAATTATGAGCCAAAGATTAGAAACTTTCGCTCATATACTCATCCAGCCAAACCTGGTTTCCGGGGACTTTGTATGATGGTTAGAAACGGTGTTGGTGCATATGAAAAGCCAACCGGTGTTCCAAACATCATGCATCTAGTAGTCACTGGACTGGATGATAAATCAGCTTGGCATATCTTTGGAGTCTACTTACAGTGGATCTAATCACGGTAGGATGCGAAAAACTCAACTCCTGCCAGTTTGGGAGATTGTTAACAAGCTCTTAGACAAAGATCCAGAATGCAAAATTGCAATTGGAGGTGACTTCAATATGTCCAAGAGTGTTCTAAGTACATTGGCAATTCGAAAAACGAATGGTCAGATGACCGTAAAGCCATGTACCGGTTCACACTTAACACGTCTTCCCCGCAAAGGAAAGCGTAATGGAATTGATCATTGGGTGATCTCATCTTCTCTGCGTGATTTGACAGCTAATGTTAAAGTACAACGGGAGATGTCCATATCATACAATGGCCTTTCAGATCATGCAGCTGTTCGTATGAACCTGCGGACAAAGAACTCACATTCCGAGTCAATTAAAGCCCCAAAGAAATTTTGGGACAGGAACCTGCTAAAGGGTAACTCTTTTGAGCTTCTAGTAAATGATGCTTGGGAGGGTTTCATCGAAGCGAGTGAATTAGATGATATGAGAGAAAACTACCAGACTTGCCTTGAGAAAGCGGCAGAAGAGATTGGCATTCTAAAGACAGGTGCAGTAGGACGCAAGTCCCACTACCCTCGTAAAATTGCTAGACTCTTACGCGCAGCACGAAAGGCAAAGGATGTCTATCTCTCTATCAATAAAGGAGCCACCCCAGTCTCAGAACTGGTTAGACGTGCTAGAATTGCTGAGGAAGCTTCTCGACGTGCTTCAGTTGCTATCCGCAAGTTTGAGAAAGAACAAAAGGCTCAAACACAGCGTAAGGCCGTTGAATTACTCCGTGGACATGACATGCTTGAATACCACAAGGAAATCAAGCGTCGATTGCCAGATCATTTTGGAAAGCGTAAAAGCCAACCAATCCCTTGCATTAATGCAAAGGGAGCATTATGCGTGACGGAAAGTGACATCAATCTCGCAGAGTTTGAACACTTTAGCCAATTAGCTTTGGATTCTACAAAGGTTTCCAAAAACGCCGCTTTCTGGGAGAACCTCACTTGTGAGGACGAGCCCCTAGATTGTGGAATTATTGGGTCTGAAGTCACCCCACAGGAGTTCCTTTCGGCATGTAGCAGAATGAACCCTAATGCAGCTTGCGGGATGGATAATCTCCCCCCAAGTATCTTTAAAGAGATCTTGAAGCATGAGCGAGGACAGTTTGTTGGGATGCTAAATGCAGCGCTTGACGAAAACACTTCCCCCGACCTCTCGCGGAAAGCGCTCCTTAAGAAATTATTCTCAAAAACTGAGAGTCCGGCTGAGATTTACCGAGGACCAGATGGCGCTATCTCATGGAAATGGGATACACAAAATCTACATGTTCCGGTCAAACTCACGTCAGACAGATTAGAGCAGGTTAAGACCAAGGCTGGTACTTTCTACCAACCCTTGGATCACGTCTACCACCCAGTGCCTATTAAGGACATCTACTCTCAATTGGTGACGCCTGCAGGACAATACGCATTGCTCATTATTAACAAGTCGCTAGAAAAAGGCCGTCCAGCCGCGGCTGACAATAATAATGTGGTTGTCTCATTAACTAAACCGAACAAAGATCCGGTTGTATTAAACAATCGACGAGGTATAACCCTCTCGACTGCCTTCAACAAATTGACTATGACCATCTTGGAAGACCGAATGAGCCAGATTCTTAATGAAAAAGGTTTCTTCACCGAAGATCAGGGTGGTTTTAGAAGAAATGAAGAGGGGATTTCACAATTTCTCTGTCTGACAGAGGTTGTTCGACGAAGAGCTAATGTTAATAAAAAGACATACGCACTCTTCATCGACTTTCAAAAAGCATTCCCTAGTGTTCCTCACGAAGCACTCTGGAAAAAGCTTAGACATCTCGGGATTCCCGAGAATGTGCTTAATTACCTAAACTCTGCCTATGAAAATAGTGAGTTTAGAATACGTACTGGAGATGAGCTCTCAAAAAGCTACTCCATGGAAGTGGGTACAAAAGAGGGCTGCCCTCTTTCACCACTCCTGTTCATCATTTTTATAAATGACCTGTTTAAGAAACTGCCCGGAGTACTAGTACCTGGGATAAAGACATCTGAGGGTAATTTCACAGATAGAGGAAAGTTGTATGCAGATGATGCTGCAGCATTCTTTGATTCCATTGAAGAACTCGAGGAAGGGTGTCGGATTATTTCTGAATGGGTAGATAAATGGCAGACTCTGAAAATTGGACATGCAAAATGTGCGGTAGTAATGTATGGTGAGAGGGACCTTGAAAAAAGAGAACTTTTCTACAAAACATACGGAGCTCCCACATCATCAGATGGAGATGTCGAAAAAAGGCATTTCTCACTCACTGACGGCCAAGTGTATGCGCAAAGATCATATGTATACCTCGGGATCCCAATTGGTGACTCCTTGGGTATTTTCTATGATGAGGAAACCGTATACGCTCGTGGAGTAGCTCAGAAGGTGAAGGAGCGAGTGGGGCAATTCACTTGCTTCCTCACTGATAAGCGAAAGCCAATCACTGAGAAAGTGTTCTTGATCAAGACTTATATCTTTCCAACTGCCTTGTACGGAGGCGAATGGTTTGGTATGAATAAGTCGCGCACTGCGCCGATCCAAGAACAGATTAACAGGGCCCTAAGAATGGTCCTCGAAATACCAAGGAGCAGGCGCAATGTAAATTTTGCACAAGTCTCTTGGGAATTAGGCATACCTACTGTAGAAGTAGCTTGCGCCACTGCTCGCCACCGCATCTTTGCAAAGGCAGCAGAATTAAAAACAGATGCAAGAGTAATCTTGACAGATACACACAAAGCAGGTCAGAAACAGACTTGGAGTGCTATCACCCATGCCGTAGTCAAAAAAGCTACTGCAAAGATTAACAAAATGACCTCCACACCAGAGGACGTTTCCGGACCCAAATTGGAGTCTTCAATGATTGAATCGCTCTTAATACAAGAGAGATTGTACAAAAAGAAGCTTTCTGATCATGTCAAGGAAGAAAGAAGGCAACTTCAACTCGACCTCTGGCACGAAGATTTCAACAATAATGAATTTGGAATCCAGAACTTAAATTACACCCTTGGGGAGAAGGGTACAACTCGACACTTTAAAAAGGTTGAGCTTTACTACCCGGAACTTCGAGCTGGTGTGCTGGCTTTAACGCAAGCAAGATTAGGGCTTTTTCCGTCAAACGAACAAGCATTCATTGAAAGTGAAAACAAGGGTTCCCTAACCACTGAAGCCTTGAGAATAGGTAAAAATGGCTGCCCCTTATGCGGTGAAAGTTGCATGGATGTAGACGGGAACTTCACTGAGGAGATTCATCACCTTCTCGTTCAATGTACGTCATTAAATGAACTCAGAGATGAGCATTTATCCGCCATCATTGGCACATTAGTGGCTTCATCCTCGGTAAGGGGTGAAAATGAATCTGACCAAGTTTTAAACTTGGGTCTACTACTTATTGGTGGAATGTGCCTTCCGTACACTCGAAAGGGTGCTGCGTTACGCGCTTTTCTCCGTGGAAAGGACCGCTCAGAGAAGTTCTTATACACATGGAAAGTCGGATTTGGACATCTAACCGGGATTATGCCGGAAAATATGGGAACATATGGCTTCGTGCCTACGGCTAGGTTCTTGCAAAGCGCGGTCTTGAAATATCAAGCTGCAATTGTAAGAACTCATGATGCTGCGGTGCGAATAGCGACCGTAGAGTGATTAGTAGTCACAAATTCTGCGGCAATCAAGGAATTTGATACCGAGGCGTGTAAACGTATGGTGATCACGCGCATTATGGGTTTTACTGGGTCGGCTCAATATAGGGTGATTCCTGTTGATGTCAATCCCATGTCGCCGGCTCCAAAGAGGGTGGACTATAAGAATTATAGTCTGAAAGGGGTGCAAACTCCTGGACGGTGTTTCGTTGAGAAATTTCTCCCTGAACAGTCAGAGTGGTTGAAAAATCAAGTCTGCAGGCGCGTCCGTTCAAAAAAAAAAAAAAAAACCAGGGATATTACTTTGAAAAAATTAGAGTGTTCAGAGCAAGTATGTTAGGACCCGAAAGATGGTGAACTATGCCTGGATAGGGTGAAGTCAGAGGAAACTCTGATGGAAGCTCGTAGCGGTTCTGACGTGCAAATCGATCGTAGAATCTGGGTAT
>NW_006768789.1:22500-24017 GCF_000204055.1 Melampsora larici-populina 98AG31
CATTATAAGGTGTTGGTTTTGAAATATAAAGGTATCAATGCGCACAACTAATCACAAGGGTGTGTTCTTATATCATATGATGATAGAATTAAATATAAGGGTTTGATTAAATATTAGACTATTGTATTTAATTATATATTCATATAATATAAGGGTGTCTCTTCATGATTATTTGGGTAAATATAAGGGTTTGATTAAATATAAGGGTTTGACTAAATATAAGGGTCTGAATAAATACAAGTCTTTCCATATAAGGGTACAGTAAAATAGGTAAAGTCTTAACATGATTATAAGGGCGTTCTTAATAAATGTGTAATAATATAGTCTAAGTGTGCAATAATGAATTTTAAGATATCTATTAATCCAATAAATAGTAAAGACTGTTATCTGGGGCCATACCACAATGAACTTACCGCATCCCGTCCGATCTGCGCAGTCAAACATTGTAGGGCCGAGTCAGTAGTGCGGTGGGGGACCACGTGTGAATACTCTGGTGCCCCAGGTATATGTTTTTTTTGCATCATAGGACAACAACTTAGTTAAATATCTTTTTTTATACAACCATTCCTTGAAACTACAATCAGAATAAGGTCTAAAGGTGTCAAATATGTTTTACATTGTTATCAAATTCAAATCGCTACTCTAACTTTGTAAAAACACACAAACGCTTAACGCATCAAATATCGATGAACAACCGACTTTTTATTACACATAGAACGAGTTAAGATAAACCAGACTTGTAGGGTATGAAAACATGCACAATGATGTGGAGAGTTTAGAAAAACATTGAAAATTCAAAGTTCATAAACAAGATTTGAAGCTATGAGCAAAACAAAAATTTTTACTTGGGATTTGCTTTTTGCGCGCTCAATAACTCAAGTACCAGTGATGCTACAGATAAACCGTGAACATATATGGAGTCAGGCATATGAGGAGCAACTATCCTGCAATTTTCGGAAAATGTTCAGCAGGGTCGACTGAGCACAAAGGCTTAGCAGACTTAGCCTTTTGTTCAGGTTGAGACGTGCCAACATCTAACATGGCAGGTGATCATCCGTCTGCTTCAAGCGGCTGTACATACAGAGACAAAGCACAGCTGCTTGAGGCGGTCTTCTACCCTGATCCTCTCCAGATCTCTCTGGATGCCTTTGAAAACGACGACTGATATATACAACACACGTTTACACTCGCATACATATGTATGTAAGTTTCATCTCAAGGACCGAGGGGGCCACGGCCCCCGATGTTGCAGGTCGTCATCACAGCCAGTCACAGCCTCGTAGTCGCTCCTCAAGCTTGGCTCAAGAACTTATCAACGTATCAACTCAACGACTCAATTCCAGCCGGACAGATAATTCAGGCTTGTGTACTTCCTGCTTTGTAACCTTTCACTCATCGCCAAAACATCCAAGTCACACGAACTTGATTTTTTTTCTCGATTTAGGTTCACATTTTCGCTCTTTGGGTCTTTGTTTCTAGATCTTGCCGCACTACCAATTCATTTTAAAATTGTACAA
>NW_006768789.1:27840-49843 GCF_000204055.1 Melampsora larici-populina 98AG31
CCGGTGGTATGGCGAACTTATAGCTTCAGATTTGCACTTCATGTTGTGGGGGTGGAGTGGTAGCAGCCAGTGACTTGAGGATATGTGAACTCTTTAGGGGTAAGAATAGGTGACTGAGGGGAACCCCAACAACTGGTCTAGCCTCTTGATTCACATATCACCAAGTCGTGGGTGTTCCACTCCATCCTCATTCTATGTGGGTGATAATTCTGAAGCATTCCACGTGAGCTGACCTTTGTTTTATTCTTTCTGCAGCCAGGTTTCTGGGGTGAGATGTTATATCTCTCCGAGCAAGGTAACCCTGATCAATACTAACTTTTTACTTCTATTGAACCAATGGCTAGGCAGCAATCTGATGTCAAAGGGAAAAAGGAAGCTGTAAAGCGGGCTGCACATATGGCAGCTAGAGATGCTAAGTATAAACAGGAGAAGAAAAAGAGTTACATGACACAAATTGTGAAGCTGTGAGAATTCACACAAGAGAAACTGTCAGCTCTAGACTAAACATTAGAGGTGAACTATGCGTACAAAATGTATTTCTTAAAGTTTGAAAGGTGATTTCTAGACCAGTGAGGAATTAGTTTTCAATTCTTTGTAAGGTAAACTGCTTGAACCTACAATCGTTACTTGTAGTTGTCTACAGTGCGGAGGAAGAACCTCTGTCAGTGTATCAGTAAGTGCAGTCACTTATTAATCTGGCTAGGTAAACATGTACTAACATCTAAAATCTTTGAGTGACACTTTAGTGTTGGTTTGATAAGATAGAACCTTATCAAAAGAATATAAGGAACTTAAGGAGCTTCATTTGAATAACTTATGGTTAAACAATCTGTGGTATCCCAAGGGTAAAGAGCAAGATAACAAATGGAAGGAAAAGTGACTGTTTGATGACTGTGGTAAAGCTAAAGGAAATGACTACAAGTAGAGTTTTTTAAAGTATAACCAACAAGTTTTTGATCTGGGTAGATTTGTTCGGTTGATTCCATTTTTAACGTAAAAAGTAAAATGAAAATGGGTTAGAAGGTGATAAGTTATTCCGGTCAACCAGGCAAGCTGGCAAACACAAGTACAGAAGGAACGTCAGTAGGCAGAAATTTTTGTTTTTGCAATTAAACCTCAAGGTGAATGCTTGTCCTTGTCTGCTTCACAGGTACTTGTGCAGAGAATGAGGTGACAGATGATAGTGATGACAGCTGTAGCTTTTGATTTTCGCAGATTTTGTATGGTTGGCTTGGAAGCGATGGAAGCAATGATAGCAGTAGATTGAAATTGATGTGAATTTACAGTTACAGTTGACTTGTGGTAAAGAATCACTTTGGTGTTTGGTCGTTTTGCAAGTATGTGAATTTTGTAATGTTGAAACTTGATATTTGAAATTTTTGTGTATTTTTTGTGCCAAAGTGCCAACTCAGCGGTCAAATTTGAGGTTGTGGTTTGGAAACCGCTAAAAATTGGCAGAAAGTATGGTTTCATCCCAAATACGGGGGGTTCAGACCAGTATTTGAGTTGAATCTGGTGTTTAATCCAGTTTTGTCAGTTTCTGACCCGGGGATTCCAAAATTTTGATTTTTGAAATTTCAAGTTGTCACTTTGACACATGTCGCATTCCGTACAATGCTGTTGAATCAAGCGTTAGGCAGATCAATGAAGATTTTAACCGATGACAACTACATGTTGTGGGCTTCATTTATTAAAACTGGGTTGAAATCTTATTTTTTATCAGAGTATTTGATATCTGACAATATTAAATTGGAGAATAGTCAGTTTAGCGATGAAGTTAGTAGGACTTGTATCACTAATTGGATGTTAAATAATATGGATGATGTCAACCGTTCTAGATTTGAGCCAAAAATCACCGTATACAATGATGATGGACCTGATACTCAGAATTTACCTTTGAAATTATGGAAGGCTATCACCGATCACCACTCATCTAGATCAGAAGAATTACGTTTATTATTAGAAAGAGCCCTGAATCTTATTGTTCAAGGCCCCAATGTTCCTCTTTTAACTCACATTCAACACTTTCAAAACGCTGTGACTAGATACAAAACTTCAGGAGGCCAAATGACAGATGAGGACCTAGGAAGAAAGTTGTTAATCTCTTTAAATAATAATCACTTCCAAGACGCACAGGAAATAGCTATCTCAGGTGTTAAAGAATATGATAAGGTGGTCTCTGAATTACAAAAGAGAATGGATGCTGTGTCCATGTTAACTCGAGGTTCATCAACTTTGAAATCTCCACCGGCAATTCATCACGCTGCTGAGGCAAGCTTCGCCTCGAACTCACTTTCTAGAGTTAAGCCAAGAGGAAAGTGTACCAAAACTAGATGCATGGGTGTTAATCACGACACCAATACTTGTTTTAAGAAACCCGGTAACGAACATCTACAGCGTGAGTGGATTGAGCAGCGGGTCAAGTTGGGTCAGTGGAACGGGGAACCACCTAGAGGTCTTGGTAACTCAACTTCGGCCTCGGCAACTGTATTACAGAGTGAACCCACTATTGAACAACTCGAAAATGCCTTTAATTCTCTTAATGCGTCTGCAAGTCACGTTTCCATCAAATCTTTTTCCAAATTGTCCATTAAAGACGAACCATCAGTTACGGAAGTCTTGATTGATACCGCTGCCTCTCATCACATGTTTAAAGAGAGGCATGTATTCTTTGATTATATTGCCATGGCTGATAGCACCGAGTCTTTGGACATGGCCGGAGGCAACGCGACTCTAGAGATACTTGGACGTGGGAACGTGAAATTCATTGGTCCTGATGGCCATGTCTTCGAGCTATTCGACTGCCTTTATATTCCCGATCTCAAACTAAGTTTGATCGGAGGAACGATTTTGCTTGAGAACGATTTCATCATCAAGAAAGAACATGACCTTTTCATCGTCACTAAGGATGGTAACTGAGCATTTGAAGGACGTTTGAATGATGGCACCAAGCTGTTGAAAACTGTTGTGAGGCCGGTTTCACCTGAAGTTGTTCATCCCGAGGCGAATCTCGCTATCTCTCAAACTAACAATGTCGCCATTAATTCACATTGTCGTTTAGGTCACCCAAACTTACGGTACCTGAAGTCGATGGTGGCTAAAGAAAGTGTTCTTGGGTTGAATATTGATTCTACTGTCATCCCTGATCATCTATCTTGTGATTCTTGTGACCTGGCAAAGGGTCACCGCATCCCTCACAATAAGCTTCACGTTAGGAGTCTAAACCTTCTAGAAAATGTTCACCTTGATCTCAGCGGCATCATCAGAACTCCTGCTATTTGTGGTAGCACTTATTTCATGTTATTTACAGATGATTATTCTCGTTATCGCCATGTTGTTGGTCTCCATTCCAAGTCAGCAGACGTTGTGTTTAACAAAATTCAGCAATACATCACTTTGGTTGAGCGACAATGCACTTCTAGAATTAAGTCTATCACTTTGGACAATGGTTACGAATTCATCAATAGCATTATGGTTCCCTATTGTAAAGAAGTGGGGATCTATCTGAGGACCACGGCTACCTACACTCCTGAAGAAAACGGGGTGGCTGAAAGGTCGAATAGGACAATCACCGAGCCGGCGAGAGCCATGATGATTGAAGCCAATCTCCCCATTAAGTTCTGGCTTTACGCTATTAGATCTGCCGTTTATCTGAAGAACAGGACAGTCACATCATCACTGCCAGCTGGGAAGACCCCTTTCAAGATGTGGCACAATCGTAAGCCTGATATTAACCACGTGAGGCCAATTGGCTGTCTTTCATACGTTCTGATTCGTAAAGCACTTCGACACGGAAAATTCGAGCAAGTTTCAAGACAAGCAATCTTACTGGGTCACACTGAACATAACCTGAACTATGAGGTTTTTGTCTTAGACACGAATGCTATTGTTCTTTCACATGATGTCATCTTCAAAGAATCAAATTTCCCTTTCAAGAGACTCAAACCACTTGATTTGTCTCAATTATCTTTCCATGTTGATGGAGATCAAACTTTACCGGATCCTTCCGTTCTTGCACCTCAGCTTGAGGCACAAGATGACGATGTCCTCTTTCCTGGTGGTGAAGGATTGCACCAGGAGGAACCACTTGAAAATCAACCCGTTGAAGATGAACATGATATTCAACCTCAAATTCACGCCTCTGATCCTATCATACGCCGATCTGAACGTGATAGAAGACCACCTGAGAGGTATAACCCATCTGCCAGTTTCGCCTACTGGGATGACGATGGCGCCTTTATCGATCTCCATGATTCATTTCCCTACGCCTTTGCTGTCGGTTCTGTCGTTTGTCTGATTCAGGAACCGCATAGCTTCAAATCAGCAATGAATAGTTCTGATAAAAAGGAATGGAAGGCGGTATGTGATAAGGAGATGAAGAATGTGTCTGATAAGAAAGTTTGGCGTCTCGTACCTCGACCTTTGGACAAGCCTGTTGTTGGGAGTAAATGGCATTTTAAAGTTAAACTAGCCAAGTTGAGCGGCGGGCGCCGCGCTCCATTAAGTTTCATTCTTGTAGGGTTGTTTGCGGGCAAATTTGCATTCTGTGCTAAATTTTCATTGCAATTTCAAACAGAGCAAATGATGTGTTATATACGCCACCTGCACTATCAACAATTTACAAAGTCCCAAGCATGAACTATGCGGTCCCCACGTGATGATGCTGTTTCTAATCCTCAACCAGTGAAAACATGGACTTTAGTAACCTAGGAAGCGCAACTCATTCGAAACCTTGCCCTTAAACCCTGTACAAAGTTGTGGTTTCATATCCCTGTGGTTCTTGAGTTCGCATAAAACTTGCAATACAAACCAAGCATCAAATTAGTTGGTTGGCTTTCCCCCTCGTTGCTCTATTTACATCGAGATGTGACTTACACAGATTTTCAAAGTCTAACACTTTTCCTTGATTTCCCAATCTCATTTACTCCTGTTCGCCACTTCAGATTCACGAATAACTTTTGAATTTGTGTCACTTTGGTGATGTTTAAGTTCGTCGATTTTTTGCTATCCCAACAAAAATTAAGAGCCTTACATTAACACCTCTGACCTCATGTTTAAGTTAGACTTTGTACTCACTAATATATCAGAATAATTTAGTCGTGCTTCAAAACTACAATTAATATGCCGAAGCTTCAGAAGCGCTACTAAAATCTCGTCCCCTAACAAATTGCTTTCCTCGGTTAAGAAGATAAATTGCTTTAAATTTTTCGGAAACTCGAGCCTATGATTTTCTTTGAGCATCCTCCGCCAATAATCGGCAGTCTCCGAGTAATAAGTAATATAAACTTCTACTTCTTGAAATATTCCCCATGTTAACCATAGCGGTTCCTCATGACGCGGGTTGATGAACATGTTCTTCAGAACCCGGAGCGTCGGAAATAAATGGTCTTGTAGTTCATACGGGATGTCATCTGGCATCATCGCAACAAAGATTGCCTCCAACGTCTCCTTCACCGCTAAAAGCATAGGTGTTTCGTCGTTTAAGTAGTCCGTTGGTACATACTCGAGCAGTCTGATTGAGCTGCCGTGACGATGACAAAAGTCAACCACCGCGTCGTGATTAAGTGCATGACAATCTACCCACAAATGGATTAGATGGCGTAATGCTCCTGAGTCCAGAGTCAAAGACGCTAACTTTGAGAATTTTAAAGACAGAGATTCTAAAGCTGTAGCAGCGTTCAACACCGTTATTAGAGACTCCGAATTGTTCATCTGGTCTTGACAGCTCGAACCTTGTATTATTAATACCTTCAAAGTCTTCACGTTACCGATCACATGTATGAAATCCTTGGAGAACCCGACACCATTGGTGAAACAAATTTTAAAATCTGTTAAGCTGGATCCGCACAAACTGACAATTTTTGCTGCATCTTTCATGCGGATGGAGTGCGTTGAGGAGTGTTGATGTTCGAAGTTCAGTTGCAAGAGATCCTCGTTAGTGACCTTTCCGACAAACGACACAGCCCAATTCTCAGGCAGATATAAAACCCCGTTTAACGAAAGCCGTCGCAAGTTGATTGTGTTTGACAGTTTTATGGTACTTGACAGTAATAAGTTAACATATTTCTTTGCCCGAGCAGATTTCAACTCCAATGCGTTCAAGACCAATGGCGGGATGATCATTGCCCACGACTTTCCTATCAATCGCAATCGGAGTAACTCTGTAATTGAGTTCGGATTTAGAAACTGACTGTCCGCACTATTATAATCATCAAGTGGTAGGAATTGAGCTGTTTTCCAGGCATATTTTATAATCAGCTCTACTACTTCGACTGGCAGATACGTAGGTTGTGCCATTATATTGGTTTGAATGTATTAATATTGATTTAAATGTATTAAGAAGTTTCAATGCAGGATATTGCCTTCTTGAGGTCAATTACGAGTAATAGTATTTGGTATTTGACATCGGTTGATACCAAAGGATATCGATGTCACTCCTGTAAATATTTGCTCATTTGACTGGCTCTTTACCAATAGTAACCTCTTATTGCACCCCGATTGCCGTCGCATCTGCAAATTCATGCCGAGTTTTTCATGCATGATTATCCAGTCAAGACCTAAATTTAATCATCTTCAAGTTACCCTCCCTTCCGAATTTCACGTCGCCCACATTACCTTTGAAAACCACTTGCTGTGAACGGCCTGTATTGGTATTCTTACTTCAAACCAATGTTACCGTAATTGACATCTGAATCCAAGGATTCATAGCAACTTCGGAAAAAAAGACACCGCCATCCGACTTGTTTGGCATGGCAGTATTGGAAACATTCCCAACTATGACTTTTGCATCGTCACTTGCAACTCACAATTTTGGCTGTCTTGCCATTTCAGCCGAAATCTGAATTGCTATGCATATGCAAATTTGAGGATATCAAATATAGTAAAATCGGTGAACGGTCGGGCATTTTGAGTTGCCGGCTGTCTACAATTCCCGCAGGGCATCAAGTTTACCTTTAGGTGAAATAATAACAAAAAACTTGTCTGATTCACATAGCATTAGCAGGAAACGAATTTTCGGTATTTCATTTGTAACTCATGATAGCTTCTCACTTTCATTGTTGTAAACCATTATTTGCAATGCTTTTGAATCAAACTACTAAAGAATACACACACTACCAAAATGCAGCGCTCGTCACGGCAAAAGTAAACCGTGGTATGATGGCCCTAGCATAACCATTCTGCCTGACTCTGAACGTCATATAGCCATTTGTACTGTCTAGTATTTTCATATTTCGTGGGCCACCATCTGAGCCAAATTTTTATTGTTCACGCCGTTGCAATTCGTTAGTTGCTTCTTATTCTTCCTCAGCTATATTCTGATAAAGGCATGACTTACATCGATCTCACACCTTTTTAAAGTGCAATAACTTGTCCAAGGCCGTCGTCATCCACTTCTTCTTGTGAGTCGCGCTCCAGTCCAGTCACTAATGTCTGACAGCAGGAATTTGACAAAGTGTTGTTAGTCTGAGTTGACACCGTAGGTAAGAAACTTTAGAATTACTCACGAGTAAATCACGATGAGTCAATCTAGTTGTGAAATGACAACTGATACCCTGCTTCCCAAACTCTCGCATCAATTCATCTCTTTTAATTATATACCCTTTCTCAACAACAAAAACGAAATGTAATAAATTGGCTGGCATAGGAAGTTTCGCAATCTCCTTCATTTCATTTCGCCAGTAAGCATTGCCTCTTCTATACGGTGTAATGAAGACTTCGACATTCTGAAATATAGTCCACTCCGCCCACTTGGGGTAGTCAAGTAGATGATTGACGTATTGACTTCTCAGGACACGCAGCTTTGGGAATTGCGTCATTCGGAGATTTCTAGGTACGTAACTTGGCAGCATATCCATAAACAATACTCTTAGGGTAAGTTTGAGTGCTAGGCATCGATCAGGACAATCGAATGCGAATCGTCGCCAAGAAAGCTATTTCTGACTTAATTTTCAGTTTGTCGTTATTAAATCATATTTCATCGCTCGTCGGTGTATACTCTAACACTTTGATTGATCTCCCTCGTGTTTCACAAAAGTCATTGATTGCATTTACGTTCATTAAGTGACTGCCGATCCAAAGATGCTCCAATTTTGCCAGAGCTCCCACCCTCAAATCCAACGAAGTTAAAGTAGCGAAATCGAGTGATAAAGACTCGAGGGCATCAGTACTATTTAGGACTTCAATCAGGGAGTTCGAGTCGTTATCAATGTTATGAAACTTATCACCATCAATGGACAAAGACTTTAAGTTCTTGATTTGGCCTATTGCAAAGATTAGCTCGCTCGAGAACCCGACCGAGTGAGTGAAGTTTATCTTTAGATCAGTCAAAGTACAACTGCACAAAGTGATTAAAGTGGCCGCATCCTCCATATTCGTAGACTTCGTTGAGTAGTGTTGATATTCTAAATCCAACTGTTTGAGCTTTGGATCTTTGATTCGATCATAGAAAGTTGAAATGCTTCGATGTGGATTGAGTATCTACACTAAAGAGCAAAGGGACGAAAACCTGGACAGACAGGTTATCTTATGAGCTCTAGGAGAACTCGACAAAGAAGTAGATGGCGGAAAGAGTTCGACGCCTTACCTGGACAGACAGGTTATCTTATGAGCTCTAGGAGAACTCGACAAAGAAGTAGATGGCGGAAAGAGTTCGACGCCTTACCTGCAATAAGGCAGGAAACAAAAAGAAAGAGAGTCTGAGTTGATCTCGTTCCTAACGGTCTATTTCAAGATAAAGCACTACTAAAGTAAGAGAAAAGAAAACTAAGTTTTACCTGGACAGACAGGTTATCTTATGAGCTCTAGGAGAACTCGACAAAGAAGTAGATGGCGGAAAGAGTTCGACGCCTTACCTGCAATAAGGCAGGAAACAAAAAGAAAGAGAGCTATCCTAGAGATATGAGTAATGCTCAGTAAAAAGAAAGATGAAGAGAAAAGAAACGCTTACTCTGAGTTGATCTCGTTCCTAACGGTGAGGAACAATCTCAGAGCTCGAGAGAGGCACAGTATATGAGTAAGAAAACAAATGTGAAAAATTCAGACAAAGCAACGAGACTAGACCAAAAAGGGAATGCCCACACGGGTGAACAGAAGACACAACATCATTCATCCCAGAAGGGATACATTAAACTACATCTAATCCTGTGACGCTCCTGAATACATTCCTTCTTTCCCAGTTGGATCATGACTACCTAACATCAAACACTACCTTAAATCCAAGCACAGTCTCGTAGCTTTCAGTACTGAGAGCTCACGCACGTACACAAGAGAGTGAGTTCGATATGGTGATGGACTTGAACACTTTTGTCCCTTTTTATCACAACACACCCCCTCAAGTTCATCACGAGATAGTCTTGAGACCCAGGAGTTTGCGAAGTTTGACAAATTGAGCTGATCCGAGAGGTTTGGTGAGTAGATCGGCCACCATAAGATGGGTGGGACAGTGCTGGATGGAAATTTTGCCTGATTTGACCACTTCACGTATCCAGTGGTAGTGGATCTCTATGTGTTTCGTCCTACCATGAAAGATTGTTTTGTTAGTGAGATGAATGGCTCCTTTGTTATCGCTCTCAAGTACTGTCGGGTTTGGATCTTCATAACCGAGCTTGGACATCATAGTACGAAGCCACACCAGTTCTTGGCCCGCTTCGGTGATCGCTCTGTACTCGGCTTCAGTCGATGATAGAGCCACCGTGGGTTGTAACCTACTGCGCCACGAAATGGCACCATTAGCCAACATGAACACATAGCCGGTGGTGGACCTGCGTGTGTCTTTGTCGCCGGCCCAATCGGCATCGCACATCGCCTGCGGACACAGTTCACTCTTCATGCCATGCAGGGTAGTCGTTCTGAGGTCGCGTGAATAGACAATTCCAACATTGACCGTGCCTTTGAGGTAGCGAAGTACGTGTCGAGCAGCATCCCAGTGTTGGAAGCCAGGCCAATCAAGGTGTTGAGACAGGGTTCCGACAGCGTGAGCCAGATCGGGGCGGGTGCATTGGGAAAGATACATGAGAGACCCAACTACACTTCGATATGGAAGATTTCTGCTCTTGAAGTCGTCAATTTCCTTTTGATCTGGTTTGTAAAGCTTGAGCGAGGATGGGAAGGGGGTACTTGCAGGCTTGAGATCGGTAGATTGGAAACGTTCAAGTATCTTGAGGGCGTAGTTCGTTTGACAGATTGAGTACATGAAGTCATTATTCCTCTTGATCTCAATACCTACCACAGTTGATGCGATGCCCAAGTCCTCCATTTCCCAACGAGCAGATATTTCGGTCTTGAAGGTGAGGATGTCATTTCCGGTGATGGCTAGATCATCGACATGGACATAGACGACTGTGAAGATCTCAGCTTGGCGGCGGATGTAGATACAGTGATCTACCTCGCATTGAATGAAACCAACACTGATAAGAAACTCCTCAACGTCATCTTGCCAGTACTTGGGCGCCTGCTTGAGACCATAGAGAGACTTGAGTAATCGACAAACTTTGCCTTCCTCACCGGGTTGTTTGAAGCCTTCCGGTTGTTCAACGTAGATAGTCTCAAAAAGATCACTGTTCAAGAACGCTGTGACTGCGTCCATCTGATGGACTTCCCAGCCAAAGATAGCAGCCAGAGCAATGACGATGCGAAGAGAGGACGGCTTTCCGGTGGGGGCAAAGGTCTCAAAGTAGTCTTCGCCCTCGACCTGGGTGTTGCCCATAGCCACAAATCGGGCCTTAAACTTGACCGGATTGGTGGGATCAGAGGTAGGCTTTTTTCGAAACAACCAGAGTCCCCGAATGACATTAGAGTCTGGAGGTCGTTCGACTAGAACCCAAACTCTTTTGTCGTGCATGGCTTTGATTTCTTTCTTACAGGCGGCTAACCAATTTTCTCCTTCAGGACCGTTGACTGCTTTGGAGTATGATCTAGGAACATCAGAGGATGGAGTGACTAGGAAGCAGTGCGGTAAGATGATGTCAAATAGGTGATTCTTTTCCCATGCCAAGTTCATAGACGATTCTTCGAGGTTTTCTCCGGTTGCTGAGGCTGAGTATTTGATTTGATCCTTGACCCTTCCTGACCGACGCAGAACTGGAGCAGGTTCGGATGACACATCAGGAACCGTGTCGATCTTGGTTGTATCCGGGACTGGATCAGAGAGAGTTTCTTCAGGGGAAACTTCCGGAACGGAGGGTACAGGTACTTGTTCTTCATCGTCCTCACTCTCCTCATCAAAAAACCTGATGTTGACGTTAGAGTCAGATGACGGTGGGGGTAGGAGACGAGGTGCTGGCACTTGATCAGTGATAAAAGGAAAGGAGTCCTCATTGAAGGTCGCATTGTGAGTAATAATGATCTTCTCGGATTTGATGTCGTAAATGCAATAGTTGAAGTTATCCTCCTCAAACCCAACTAGGACACCTCGTGAGCTTACTGGACCAAACTTGGAGCTTCGCATTTCCTTTCTGATCAAAGAGTATGCTAGACATCCGAAGATTCTAAGATGGTTGACTGAAGGCTTTCGGAAGTGCCAGGCCTCAAACGGAGTTTTGTTGTCACTCAAGGCCATCGTTACGGTCCTGTTGGTCAGGAAAACAGCTGTGTGGCATGCTTGGACCCAGAATCGAAGAGGTGTACCAGCCTCAATCATCATTGATCTTGCCTTGGTGCTTATGGTGCGGTTTCCGCGTTCAGACACTCCGTTCTCTTCCGGTGTGTGAGCAGCTGTCAGATGAAGAGTGATACCTCGTTGCCTTAATTCAGTTCCCAGGAGGTCGTTCAAAAACTCACCTCCTCTGTCGAGGGTGAATTGCTTCAGCATTTTACATGTTTGTCTTTCAGCAAGGGCAATGTAGGCTTTGAAAATCTCGAAGACGGTTTCTTTGGTTTTGTCTTTCATAAAATAGATGTGTCGATACGATGAGAAGTCATCACAGAAGAGTGCGTAATACATTTCATTTTTAATTCCTTTCACTCTGATGATACCGCTTAAATCAACATGCACGTTCTCAAGGTGTCGAGAAGCTCTAGGTCAAGTGGAAGAATGTGGGATTTTGTGATTCTTAGAGAGGGAACAGGTTTCACATTCAACTAGTTGAGAAAGATTTTTAGATAGACCAGTAACACTTTTATGATTACACATCAATTTCAGGTATCGATTACTTAGATGGCCTAGACGTCGGTGTTGCAAATGAGTAGCTGATTCAGTCGACGTGGCGTTTGACGTTGAGGCAGCGATGGGACTCACGGGATCGAGAGAGACATACATCAAGTTGTTCGAAGCAAAGACTCCATTGAATAGAGCTTCACCATTGAACACAAGAGAGAAGCAGTTGGCGTCATTTGGGTGTATGAGTACTTGAACACCTTTCTTGAGCATAGCTCCGCCGGCGAGTAAGTTCTGAGCCAAATCAGGGACATATAAGCTGTTGTTGAGCTCAAACATTTTTCCAGATCCGGATTTGAGTTGAACTGTTCCCGTGGAATGAACAGCAAGGGAAGCATCCCCACCGGCTAGTTTGAGGCGTTTCGATGAATCGTCAACTTCAACCATAGAATCAGGCAGAAACAGGGAGCTACTCTTGAACATGTAGTGAGTCGCTCCTGTGTCGTACAAGGCCCAATGACCACCGCCGTCGTTGACTACGTTGGATGCCGGGGTTTCTTCATCAAATACAGTGTGAGACGATTCGAAAGTGGCTGAGGCGGAGGCTGAAGCAGAGATGTTGTCCATATTCATCCCATCTAGGTAGATGTGAAGAGAGGCAAAGGGGTTGTGGGAGGCTACAGCTAAGCTGGCCAATGGCAGAGTGAGTTGCTTAATTCTGGTGACATTTGTAGACGTAGATGATTGAGTCCGATTGACATGACTTCCGTTTCTCTTGGCTTCCATTTGAGCAATCCAAATGTTCCTGGCAGCGTGATTTTTGGGCTTCGCAAAACACTTGTCGTCGTCGTGAGTAGTGGAAATACACTTGTGTTCAGTGCATCTAGGTTTGTTGCGACGAGGATTTCCTCCACCAGAGTGGGCAGCAGATGCAGAGTAGTTCGTTTGACTAGCTTCGATGAGAGCAGGGGTTGTGAACCCTCCGTTTCGAGCTTCGTAGTCGATTAGATATTGAACCACTCCTTCCCGTGTTAGAGGCACCACGTTGTTGTAGATGTTCTCAGATACGTTTTCATTGATCCGGGACTTGACAGTTTTAATGAGCTTTCGAGCGGCTGAAGATGATGAGATTCGTCCTCTGTACTTAACGAAGTCAGCAATAAGATTGTTGAACTTATCACAGTGAACTTTGAACGAGTCGGTGTTTAGGATCTTCATGTCGCTAATGGCATCCTCAATCGTCTGTAACCCAGCCTCAGATATCTTTTGATGATGGTTTTTGAGGTAGGTCCAGATGAGTGAAGGTTCATACACAATATCTTCATCTTCGTCATCGATATCATCTCCGTAGGCATCATTGTCGTCAGTCATGTCGGTACTTCGAAGCTTCAGCATAGTTTGAACTTGAGTCTTGTTGTGACTATCCATTAGTCCAATCATCCAGATGGAAATAACGAGTTTCACTTTCAGGTGTTGCTCGTCATTCAGAGAGGGATCCTTGAAGTCTATCTTTGAGAGATAGTTTTGATAGTCAATAGAGATTAGGACTCTCCTGACTTCCAAGGCCCATTCCGGGAAGTTACCATCCGTAAGTTTGGTATCCAAACCATACTTTGCCAGTACCGAGTTCAGTTTTTGGACAAATTGTTGAAGGGGAGTTCCAAACGCTTTAGCATCTTCCTTCTCAGGCATATTGTGACGCTTAGAAAGTTCAGATGGAGAGTTAGGAGTTTCGGTAAAGGTATCTGAAGTGTCCGATAGATTATCCTCGGAGTCGGTGTGGATAGGATCAGGAGATGATGCAGAAGGCGGAAGTGACATAAACTTCTTCGACGAGATTGATTTGTAATACGAGGTGAGATTGGTCGGATCTTTATTACTCTCGCTACCATGAAATGCTTCGATGTGGATTGAGTATCTACACTAAAGAGCAAAGGGACGAAAACCTGGACAGACAGGTTATCTTATGAGCTCTAGGAGAACTCGACAAAGAAGTAGATGGCGGAAAGAGTTCGACGCCTTACCTGGACAGACAGGTTATCTTATGAGCTCTAGGAGAACTCGACAAAGAAGTAGATGGCGGAAAGAGTTCGACGCCTTACCTGCAATAAGGCAGGAAACAAAAAGAAAGAGAGTCTGAGTTGATCTCGTTCCTAACGGTCTATTTCAAGATAAAGCACTACTAAAGTAAGAGAAAAGAAAACTAAGTTTTACCTGGACAGACAGGTTATCTTATGAGCTCTAGGAGAACTCGACAAAGAAGTAGATGGCGGAAAGAGTTCGACGCCTTACCTGCAATAAGGCAGGAAACAAAAAGAAAGAGAGCTATCCTAGAGATATGAGTAATGCTCAGTAAAAAGAAAGATGAAGAGAAAAGAAACGCTTACTCTGAGTTGATCTCGTTCCTAACGGTGAGGAACAATCTCAGAGCTCGAGAGAGGCACAGTATATGAGTAAGAAAACAAATGTGAAAAATTCAGACAAAGCAACGAGACTAGACCAAAAAGGGAATGCCCACACGGGTGAACAGAAGACACAACATCATTCATCCCAGAAGGGATACATTAAACTACATCTAATCCTGTGACGCTCCTGAATACATTCCTTCTTTCCCAGTTGGATCATGACTACCTAACATCAAACACTACCTTAAATCCAAGCACAGTCTCGTAGCTTTCAGTACTGAGAGCTCACGCACGTACACAAGAGAGTGAGTTCGATATGGTGATGGACTTGAACACTTTTGTCCCTTTTTATCACAACAAAAGTGCCCGTACCAGTTACACCTCGATACATTACTTGATCCAAAGTAAGGTGGCATAAATGCGACATGTTCGCGGTAGCTATGTTCTTGTTTGACAATCTTCTTAAATAGCTCTGAGTGAATGGAAAGCTTAAATGTAAAGACTGTGAGATCTAGAACTCGTCGAAGCAGGGATGACTGAAGCCGTATGAAATGAGCGACACCTGGGGTAATCAGGCGCGATGTGAGCTATACGGCAACAAGCCAAACAAAAGCTTCGAGGAGCTTAGAACAACTAAAAACACACCTGGGGTAATCAGGCGCGATGTGAGCTATACGGCAACAAGCCAAACAAAAGCTTCGAGGAGCTTAGAACAACTAAAAACACACCTGTGCGTAAAGCAACAGGTAAAAGTTATGAGGTACGAGGTCGGAGAAAAGTAAGCAAAAGCAAAGATAAAGTTCCTTTCCGATGATAATGAATATACTAACCTGGGGTAATCAGGCGCGATGTGAGCTATACGGCAACAAGCCAAACAAAAGCTTCGAGGAGCTTAGAACAACTAAAAACACACCTAAACATGCGCACACAGATTAGTAAGTAGTAGAAAAAGAGAAAAAGATAATCAGAGAAATAGGACAAACCTGTGCGTAAAGCAACAGGTAAAAGTTATGAGGTACGAGGTCGGAGAAAAGTAAGCAAAAGCAAAGATAACTGAAGAAATAGATGTAGTTTGGAGTTGTAGTCAGATATGAGTTTGTAATAGAGTAAGATAAAAGATAAAACACTTACAGTTCCTTTCCGATGAGGAAAGGAACTGGGAGGAACAACTCGATAGTATATATGAAAAGTAAAAAAACACACTAATAAACACACCACGGACATAAGAAAAAGAAATACGCAGGTCACAAGCGACCTATTCCCAAAGCACACACGAAAACTCCAAATCAAACCCAGACTTCACTTAAACAACCTCATACGTCTCAATTCTTTATTCATTCGATCTTCTTTAGTAATCATTAATAAAGCTTTGATCACGACTTTAAGTCCTTGACGAGTAGAGTTAAATGAAACATTACCAAACCAAATCCACCTGAGTGTCTACCTTAAAGAAAAATTAAAAAGAACTACGTGGGATGTTGAATACCACGACAAAGACCTGTATACTACATGTTGAATTGTCGCTGCCCAGGTTCGTCCTAGTAATCGTAACTTGAGTAAGTCCACAACTGATTTTTGGTTCAAAAATTTCACTTCAGCACTATTGTATACATCGATTGCCAAGTATGATTTTTCATCACAGATATACGATATGATCTGTTCAATGATTTCCACAGGAAGGCCTGGCAATGAAGACATGGTGTTCAGCATGGGTCATGGATTCATGTCGAAAGAGGTAGGCAATAACTCTTATAAGACTCCTCCTCCATCACTACTTTATCACTACTTTATCCACAGAAATCAGGAGGTTATAGATATATAGATTAATTCGGGTAACCCAATCTCCTGGTAATCACCCATTTCATTGATATTAATCTATACATTAAATTGCTCATACACGATTCCAGCTGAACCCGAGTTCCGAGCTTGGTTGATCAGTTGATTTTGGGATTCTTTCCACCAATTAATATACAATCAGCGTAATATATATATTATATTCGACACTCATACTTTTCCAGACTTACATTCCTCCCTGCTCGAGCCGCTGAGCTGGCAAACCTCTCACACAGCATCATAAATTATGTCGAGCTCAAATTTTCCCAAGTCCCAGTCATATTGGGCGTAGGGTGCCCTCCCTCCAACCTCTGGTGGTTTCAATACGCAGGCACCTTTTCTCTGTCGCCATACCTGCAGAACATTAAACATGGCTAGTGTTATTATAAATACTCTATTAGCAATCAAACAAGCCTACCGCAATCAGAAAAACTACCCTTGATGACTTGGCACAATGGTTGATCTTTGTTCGTGCTCATCCACAATGATGCTGTTGGACTCCCGTAATATGGATTGCAGAACTGTACCAAATTGATACTCTACAAGTTATATCATGGTTGCTTTAATAGCGCAGCCTCACATTATTACTTAACACAAAGCACAAGTTAATCAATATCTATGCAAATGACAACATACTGCAAGAGTTCAGGGATGAAATTTCTAAGGCAGTTTGCTGAGTAACAGTGTCTTGAATTCAAAACTTGGAATGCCTCTTAACTCGAAAGAATAAAACAACCTTTAGCTGAGATCCTAATCAAAGATTGAACCAAATAACAAGATTTCAATTATACCTTGACACTCCACATCTTTTCGTTGCTCGACTCCACTATTTTACTAAAGGATTATAGTCTAACAAATGACTTTCATCAAAATCAGGAAGTCGATTAGGAACAAAAGCAAACAATTTCTTTTTGCGCAGGTAGATAATTGACGCTAAGTGCATTAAGTTTGTACTCCCTTTTCTGTCCTTCGCTCATTCAACTGAATTCTGTAACCATCTTCATTACTCCTACCTAAATGTATAATATTAGGAAACGGTCTGAATTCGAATATGTTGAATTTTGAACTACTTACGCAATCTCCATAACTTCTGCCGGCCAGCAGTTTTTTACTACTTATTAGTCAAAAGTTGCTTCATGACATCAATCAGAATATTAGTTCCAAATTTTAGCTGAAAAGATTTAAACACTCGTTAATAGTACTCACCAACATGTCTTTATGTGTCATCTCCGATACAAAGTCGCATCTAATTCCATAACTTTTGAGCATATTTTCTAACTCTGAGTCTTGAGTTAAATCATCATCTCCTGTTACAAAGATGAATTTTTTCAATTTGACCGCTTCCTTCAGATGAGGTCCCCCGGGTGTCCTTAAAAATCTTTTCCAGTAAGCCTTATCGTCACGGTAGTCCACGATGAAGACCTCAATCGTATTAAACAATGCCCAGTCAAACCAAACTGGATGGTGGCGGAAGTAGCTGATCTGTTTACAATGTATGATTCGCAGGTTGGGAATGCCTCCGATGCGGATTGAGCGAGGGAGATCAATTGGGATGGTATTGACAGTTAAGGCCTCGAGTGTATTGCGGAGTGTCAGAAGTAAAATTCTTGAGTCTTCACGTCGATTGGTAGGTTCATATTCCAAAAGTTTTATAGGTTTCGGATCGTGTCGGCAAAGTTGAATAAATGCGTGTAAATTGTATCGATGGCACGCGATCCAAAAGTGTGATAAGTTGCTTAGAGACCCAGGTTTCAAATTCAAACGGGGCAAAGCTCCTAATCTCAAGGATAAAGACTCCAAAAAAGGACTTTTTTCAAGGACAACAGATAAAGATTCAGCGTCGTTGAAGATTTCGCCCAACATCGTTCCATCAATCAATAAGGTCTTGAGTTTTTTTATACGTCCAATTGCCACTATCATACTATCAGAAAATCCGACCGAACGAGCAAACATCAACTTCAATTCAATCAGTCTCGAGCCACATAAGCTTATGACTTCAGCTGCATCTGGCATGAGGATGTAGTTTGGTTCCCAACGACTGTATTCGAGCTCGAATTGGTCACTGCATTCATCTGATAACCCCATATGGTACCCATCTGCCTTCGAAGCTGGTATATATAGGAGTTGATCTAAGCAAAGCCGACGTAAGTTTGCCAGATTTGACACAAACAAGTAGTTATTCCACATTCTGACGGCATACTGATTGAAAAATGGTTTTTTTAGATACAGGGATGAGTATATAAATGTTGGAATCGCTGCTGCCCAAGCCCTAGCTAACAATCGAAGTTTAAGCAGATCGACGAAGGTTTGGTGGGTTAAAAAAGGTTGATCCGCACTATTCATTTCCTCGGTGGGTGTTGACGGAGACATAATGCATAGAAAACTGATAATTCGCTCCACTACTTCTACCGGGAGTGGATGCAATGAAGGCATCGCGTGATTTGCTATAGTAATCTTAATCTTTAAAATCTTTAAAATCTTGACTTGATGGGACTCAATTATCTTGACTGGAATACCAAAATCGCTTGTAGAAGACTCTGCTACGTTATATACAAAACATTCAAGTTAGATGACCAATGCGAATTCTCGTTTTCATACCTGCTTCGAGAATCCACTATCATTTTACATTTGATTGTGACTCAAAGCATTCAATATCAGTACATCCAGAATTTCTCTTCATATGCGAATACTCAACCCCCAAATCAACCATTGTCAACCATTGAATTGTAGTTTGCTTGGTGTCTTTTTCCACAGCGAAGCGTGTAAACTAAGGTCATAATCAATTAACATACTCATACCATTTATTACGCTGATTGATCCGCTGAATCAATTTGGCATTGCAAAGTCATTTTCTTTATTATGAGCAAGTCTATACGCCTTTATTATGATCTTGGAAATTTGCCGCGAAATACTATATCCAACAGAGTAGGGTAATTATACAAAAACTACTCGCCTTCTAGCGAATTGCCTTGGTAAACCAAGCGATAACCTCAACTTACACATATCTCATAGGATATGCCGGCAATTGGCGAGACCCATTTTCCGGAAAGGTATATTTATTCATATTCGTTTTAAAGGGTGAATTACTTTCAAATTCAGAATTGTGGAGCCTTTACGCCTCCGGAATATACATTCACACATACATGATCCTTTTATTCCTTTATTTATTTTGCTGGATAATGAATATATTTTGATTTACTAATTAATCAACATGAATACCAATTTTTAGTAGTTTTGATGTCATTCATTAATTGATTGATATCAGGAATTCAAACCCTTCTTCTATTCCCAGCTACCCTCATATAATCTTTATACGTGGCTTACTATACTTAGGATATTGCCCTATTCTTCATTGCATCTCCAAATTTTCATATGATTGGTTTTCGCGTATTTAAGTTGGTTATTATTATACCAAAGCGCATTGGTAGAAAGCTAACTCGCTGTTATGGAATTGACAAATTTCCGGACTTCCTATATTACCCACGAGAATCAATTTATAACTATTGAAATGAATCACGATTTTGTTTGGTTCCGCAAGTAAATTCAATGCTCACAACATTATCAATAGCGTTGGAAATTACAAAGTTGTAATTTGTTGTACTTAGCGTTTATGCTTGCATTTCCAAAAGCTCTAGTTATTCCTCAATGCTTCACATTCAATATACTTTTATTAATTGTGCTTGATGGTCACCTTCAAAGCAATCCAACCCAACTATCCCTCCAATCAACATGAGTTTGTAAGATTAACTTTATATCTTATAATATCCCTATGTGATCAATCTGCGAATAACACCGAAGATAATATCTTACACCGTTATTCATAAATTCAGCAATACATTAGTCACAGGGAAGAGGCGTAACTTGCTTAACTGGCAGACCAAAGTGCATATTCCAAGTCCGTTAAATTGATGACTTTCACAGTATCCATTACTCGGATGTTAGACATACTTTGTCGTACACGTTATGAACAAGTATTCAGATCAAATAAAATTCTGACCCTATGATGGTAAGCAAGGACGGAAGACTTTTAATCTAATGTCATATTCATAGAAACTCGAACTTTGTGTGATAACTACTGCAAATAACAAAAATTCAAAGAAATGTACATGGTTTGTATAGAGATGACTTTAGCTTAGCAGTTACGTTCTGTAACATAACCCATTTCCTACAAAGCTTTGCAGATTTGATAGCAAAGGGCATTCGTTACAACTATGGAACATTATAATAAAATCGCAAACCAGTGCGTTGGTTATTTTGTGAGTCCTTTGCTAGGCAGATTTGTTACATAGCCGGACAGCACATCAATTTTCGTCTAAGGCCAGCAGACGAAATCCGAAGATAAGAAAATGGCTTCCCAGCTTTTGGGAGTTATTTGGACTCACGGTGGTGAAGATTAGCTTGCTCTGGCACGAAATTATCCACGAAGCCCGCAGTATCTTCTTAAACTCTCGGATGAATGGCAGTTTTATGCGATTGTATTTAATGTGCTTGTACCCAAATACAATTTTCAACAGCGTAGAATTACAGAACTTTTGCAAGCTTTGCTTCTAGATTACAACAGTCAAAACAGATTCAGTGGCGTATAGATTTAAAGTTGAACTTTGACATTTTCTTCTCTTGCTAATATTTGCTTTTCAATTTAAAATTGTCTCCCCGAGTCAAGTTGATTAAATTAGCTTGATCATTCTAGCATTGTTTGTGACGGTGAAACACACTAAATATTTGTAGTTTCTTGTGCAGAGGTTAATTCCTTTTCGAACTGTTATTTGTTACTTACAGATTTACACTTCTCACGTCAAGTCAAAATATAATACTAATTGCGAAGGATAGGGTGGAAAACAATATTCGTCGTAGCAAGTTCATTTGTATTTGACGTGATGCAAACTGTCACGTTTGAGGCATTTGTGCATCTCGATAATGCAACGTATAATTGGCCATGAGAGAAAACCAGCTTTGGTAGCAGAACTGTTACTCGCTCCAAGCTTTGGCCTTGGCTCCTGTTAACTGTCATGCAGAAAGCTGGTGTTATTGGGAACTGATAGCGGTAAAAGGGGATTGGACATTCTTCGTTACCTTCGTGTTTTAACTTGATTTTAGGTAGACTTATCGACATTCCCTTTGTATTCCCTGTTAGAACTCGACATTGTAAAGCATTTGGGCTATAATCCGTTATTAGTAGTCGTGTTCCATTGCATAAGCCATTTGATAAGTTCAGGTTTCTCATGATCATGACTGAAGCACCGACTTTCAGTTTTAATTTGTGTGATGGGAAACCAGGAAAGTTCAAAGTGTTCAACACGTCCGCTGTGACTGGGTCGACAAAACTCTCATCCATCAAGTCGATTGATGTTGAAGTATGGGCTGTGCCTGGTAGGCTATTCATAACTCGGCGGTTGACCAAGTTGACAGTTGTGTTCAAGGGTGTAATAAGACACCGGTCCGAGTAAAAAGTCGTGAGCCTTACCCAGTTCCTTTGCAGGATAAGTTCCTCAACTCCGGTGTACTCTGCTTCTAAAAGTGGCTCATCGTAAAGAGACGGTGGTCTGACAATTGTGACATTGCAGTAATTTAAGGGGGTTGATGCTACGTGGTCTTGTTGAAGTTGACCAGAGCCTAGGTCCAATAGCCACCGTGCGAAAGCCACATTCGCTGGATTCGGGTTGCAGAAATG
>NW_006768789.1:49943-60189 GCF_000204055.1 Melampsora larici-populina 98AG31
ACTCATTTGTCATTACGTTAAGCATTGCAGTGTATTTCGCCGCGCTTTCGTATCTGTTACTGAATTAACACCATTTGTACCAGGTTCATTTTGCAGCTCTAGCTCGAGTAACAATTCTTGGTCGACGCTCGGCATACCAAGATCTTCTAAGGTAGTTTCCATGGCTTCCACAACTTTTCCTAATAAGAATAGACCATAATTTTGGGTTTGTTGCTGTGTTGGTTGAGCCCGCGGATTCAGCCTTCTAATTGCGTGATCGCAGTCATCAGTCAAATCGTGTATGTGGTTCGCCCATAGTGCCCTTGGATTCGCTGGCGAGCTGTGGATGAGGATGATCGCTAACATGTGTCGAAGTTGCCGGCCTGTCTGCCACACTGCCGCTTCGGTGAGGGAATCATGGTAGTGTTGGTCGTTGAGCAAGAGACCACGGTGATTGGCAGCTTCCCGAAAGCTATTAAAGAGCGCACCATCAACCGTGCGAAGATCCTCAAAAGACGTTGGGCCCGCGACGTGTGATAAAAGCAAACGTAGATAATAGACTTCGCCCCGCTTAACATTGGCAAAATAAACTCTGCCGATGGACATGAGACTGTTTCGCCGCGGTTCTAAGCGTTTTGTCCTTAGATTCCAAGTGAAAAACTTAGGGACCTCTTGATAGCGCAACGACCGGATTGTCAAATTAGATCCGCGCAATGGAGCATTGGCTGCACACAATCTGAAATATTCGGTGAGCGTAGTTCGCTCCGCTCTCCCAGTTTCAATCGCTCTACGTAACCCAGCCTCATCATAAAAATACACCGTCTGCCGCCCCTCGAGATGTAAACTTAGGCGTTGTACTGCCGGACTTCGCCCCGACATCTCAGATTTTAATAGGCGCCAGATGGCTACCACAACACCAATCATTAGCAAGTGCTACTATCTTAACAAATACATTTTTGAAATAAACAGCAAAGTGTGCTAACCTTCTATCGCTGAGAGGAATCTCGCATTAACATATGTTAATATTTCGTCTTGATTTGGATCATCAACAGTTGCCATAGTTCGGTCGTGGCCCTTTAAGATATATTTAAATAAGTATTTTATTGCTCGGATACTTGCTGCAACCTCAAGATTTATGTGGCATTCATATTTTAAAGTTAAGAATTTATTGTACGGTACTACGTGTCGATTGTCAAATCGGTCCTGGCCTTTAACAAAGTGACGCCCATTATCTGGCCTTTTGTACGTTGGATAGGCATCCTCGGCAAGTTCAGTGATTTCACAAAAAGGACGAGGGTATTTGAGTTTACACTCTGAACCAGTCCAGCATTTATAATTTTGGCAAGGACCGTGTAACATGGAGGTGGTGACCAAGTTGAATAAATCAGCTTCCGTTACGGGATTTGGAAGCTGCGCCGATATCAAACAGTCGATTTGTTCCGGTGTAGTTGGCTTGTGGGCGGGGTCGAGGAATAAGATCAAGTGAACGTGTTGCAAACCGCGTTTCTGGAATTCCACAGTATACACATAAGCGAGGCATTTGCCCAGGCGTTCTTGTTTTGTGACGTCATTTAACAAAGAATGGAATTTTGCGTGAAACACGCGTGCTACTAAGTCTGGCCGATCTTCCGGTAGCTGACCAGGCGCAAGACTTTCCAGTATCTCTCTCCATTGAGGGTTTGCTGTCATCGTTAAGAAAAGACTTGGATGTCCAAATTCAGCTACGAGACTCATCGCGTCCTGATATAGTTGTTGCATATGGCGTGGGCACCCGATGAAACTCGAAGGTAGGATCACTCGTCTGCCGACTACTTCGTCTTCCATTTCGTTATTTAACGCCTCAACTGCTCCATTATATAATTCAGCACGCAATTCTGTCTGGTGAAATCTTATAAATTGAAGTCGGGAATGCTCTACGCAGACAAACATGTCTACTGCGAACTCCTGAAAGAGCCGCCCGGAAGCCAGGATAATCGAAAAGGCGTCTCTTTGAAACAGTAAGTAAGCAAACCATTCTAAGTTTGTTACTTCTCCATTCGGCCCTATTTTAGAATTAAAAGTAGTCTTGTCAATTCCAATAAAAGCACACATATGTAATGTAATCACATACTTTCTTCAGTTGGGTTTGAAAAATTCTCGTGCCATGATTGTGATCCATACGGAAACAATAATGGGTACCTTAACGCAAAATAAGCCGTGTGAAGTTCTGAAATTCTTTGTCTAGCTCCACTTTGCCGCTCCAGTATTATATCTCGCTGCTGTGCACCAATTTGTCCATTACCCTCGATGATAGCCGCCACTTCGTTTGCAGTAGGGCGATTGTACCGCCGGTGGTCCCTACCTGGCGCAGTTGTAGTATTGATTCGGAGAGAGCGCGTATCACCATCATGACAAATTGCCGCTGCACTTCGAAAAACTTGTGTATAAGGATTATGAAGATCCATGAAGTTTTGGAATAGTTGCAAGATTTGTGGATTAAGTTCGTCGTTGAAATGGCGGTTTCTAAAATGGGCTTCAATATGATCACCTCCACCATAGACGAAAATTTGAGCAAATCCCGGGTGATTCCCGGGCAGAGGCATTAAAGAGCCGATATTGTGTGATAGTTGACCGGATATTCGGAAAATGTTCACACCACGTTGACCCATCACCGATCTATCAATTGTTGCCCCCAGAGAAGTGAACGACATGGCGTTGTTGTACTTTCGAATTTGAGATCGAAACCGCACCGCAACTGAAGGAATTTACAGTTAGTTTTGATAGTTTTTGCAAATCAGCTTTATCACTTACTATCGTCTTGCCGAGTTAAAAGGGCGTGATAGAACGGTGGAATATCTTGCCCGACGTCTTCAGCGAAGTAGCGCAACGGCAGTTCAACCGCACCGTGTTGACAACAATTTCCGTAAGTTGAACTTAACACGTTTGCATCTTTCACCCGCCTCTCTACTTTCCATCGAAATGCGCCACATGCTGAGCAACGGTCGTCTAATCTCCCTATGTTATGAGGTATTTCTAATCTGAATCGTGTGCGTAGGTTGACTTCTTGTCCCTCAGCTTCGGACTGGATTGCGACTCCTCTTCGGCTTCGGTAGGGAGGCATAGCTTTTTATGTCGAGCGCAGTTCAAGGGTCAATTAGGGCCGGTATTCATTTAATATGTATCAACTGTTCAATAAAGCAATTATAAGCTATTCACTTACTTTGTAGTTCGATTGATGATTTTTGGAGTTCAGCCTGTGTTTGAACTTTTGATACCGAATTGCCCCGGCGACTTCAGAATCTTGACGATGAAAGACTTGGCAAAATGCACTAATTCTATCTTCTTGAAATGTTGGCAGGGGGTTTTTTGCGACAAACTGGGAACATCAACCACCGAGTAGTATAATACGAAGCAATGCTTAATAAGGATTCGGGACTTTAATATGAGTGTTTTGCTTGGGGTTCAACCATTCTGAACTTCTCGACTGGGAGTCGAATCCTATGGTTTTATTTAGAGTTGTGCATTTGTTAATTGGCTTAGGGCCCACTTTGGATTGTCAGATAACTACATCATACACTGCAGTGAACGTATAATTGAAGTCATAATTTGCAGATAGTGCATTTTCTGTGCTCGTCTCGTGAATTAGTTAACCAAGAGTACTTGCGTCTAACCATTCGTGAGGACTGCGTCTCAATGTTCGCGTTAGTTGGCCGATTGATGCAGACGTTGTGATGAAGTTCCATCTGGTCCTAAGAAACAACGAAGTTAGCAGTTGTGTGTGAGATCTTCAATCAACTTGAAGAATCACATAAAGATAGCAGATAATCGATACAACTCCAGTAGACGTTTGGTGCCACGGGCATATGGTCACCCTATAGTTTGGCTGATAACACAATTTGAGTTGGTTGCGGATGCTGATTCCGCTCGTTCGCTTCGGACTTAAAGGAGAGAAAGGTGGCAAAGTCTGTATTTTTGCAACTTATGACAATTTTGACGTGGCTGGAATTGAGCATTGTACAGATGTCATGTTTGATGTATTCAACCTGCTACTCTGATGCTGAAATATATGCCAGACCCAAGTAACACTCATTGATTATAGAGTTACATAAAAATCTCGCAAGTTACCTTCCCAACCGAGAAACGGCGGTGGGGTTTTGTATACTGCCGGGACAACTCCAACACTCGCAACCTTCTACACTGCTTTCGGGCTATCAAAGCAGTGCATGGTTGCCCACGGACACCAGTATACACTTCGAAATAAGGGGAAATTTAATGGCTATCATTCTTGGGCGGAGGGTGTAGAATTAAAATTGAATCACATGCAGGACTTGAGAAACACATAGACAATTTGGTGTGGTTGAAACTATTAAATAAGCACTACACAAATAACCTTCATAAAGTCAATCGCTTAATTAAAAGGAAGTGTTGAAGTAAGCAAGGACATAACTTTATTACCCCGGTCATCTAAAACAAATAAAGAAATGGACGTTTAATATCTAATATTTTTAGGGTAGGCTGCTGACTGATTTTTTTTTGGGTGTGTTGATCTCTTATGTGAAAGGCGCAAACTAACACGATAGCAAAGAACTTTTTGACCTGAGTAATGAAGGTGTAGCGGAAGTGGAAGAGTGAAATATACAAATGTTTGAGGTTGTAGTGAAAAAAAGGCTTTATGAAATTAGAATGTCATGATGTGGTTTATGCTCAAGATAACTCCACCGCAAGAAAGGATGTAACTCTGTATTATGGAGAAGACCTAGACTTCGTTGCTGAGGTCGAGGGTTCTGCTTTTCTTAGTTATCCTTTTTGGTTGGGATCGGCCTTTTTTCTTCCCGAGCGTATTAACGTCCTCATTAGCTAAGGCGGTGTCGGATGAACTGTTCGAAGCACCAGGTGTCGGATGCGTCGAGGCGGGAGAAAAGGAACACGGTCCGTAGTCGGCTGGGACTCTTTTCAGAATCGGTGCTAAGAACTGGCGACTTGAACGGAGTATGTAATGATCTTGGTATGAACCTGTGAGAATGTTTCAAATCAATTAAAGATCTAATTGGTTCCGAAGGGGTTTGGATACAAAACTTACTTTGCTGGCTTTTTACCCGTAATATCTGGCTTTGCATCTTTTGCTTTGGTGTCAATAGGCTTAATGCCTACATCGTATTCTTTGCTGCCAGTGGTTGGGGTGACTTTGCTTGCCTATGAGGAGAGGTACCCGAGTTGAGAGAGGGTTTAGTACTCAAAACAGCCGGACTTACAAGAACTACGTAGACGCATTGGTCTTCATCAAAATCCTTCAAGAAGCCATGAAACTGGTATTCTCGCCCAACTTGCAATATCTTTGGAACACCGGCTAAGTTGCGGGTAGGTGGGATACGGTACTGTATCTTGCATTGTTTAGGCACTTTTAACTGCGGTAAGATGTTATCAGTAATGAGTTGGAGTGGATTTAGGACTGTGCGCACAGTTGGGTGATAATCGGAATGTAGCACAGTTACAATGGTGACTATCTTCTCCCCATCACTTGGGTTTGGGAGACAGCCGTTCGTAATGGGCTCCGGCATCTTTGCGATCGCTGTAACTATCCCAACGCCAGTGACGCCAATGGAGTTCACCAGATCTCCGGCAAAGGTGTCGGCGGGTCCAATTAATATACGATCTGAAGCTTCAAAAAATAGAATGTCGCCAGTAGTGTCTTCCTTGTTCAAAGGGAAAAAAGAACCTCTGAGGAAATAAATGCTGCCTTCCTCGAGTTTGAATTGGGCTGGACCGAATCCGCGTGCTACAACTTCATAACTCATTCGGTTGTTTCGGTGAGCGCCTCCGCCACTAATGCAAGTCGTGTAGGTCCGATACTCGGACCTCCAGCCATTCTCTGGGGAAGTCTGACAATATGATAGGTGGCTCAGCTTTTGAATGGAGTAATGTATACCTGTAATTCGCCTACCTTTTTTTCTATCTCGAAATTTCCAGTGAGATATAGGCCGTGAGTTGTCGACTCATTAGGATCTGCCATTTGGGTTGAAATAAGATAATGATAGGAAACCTGTGCTCGGAAAAAAAAAGCAAAAAGACTCAGTTACACATTCATGGGTAGCCAGGTCAATTCGCGATTGGGAATGTACGAGGAGTTAAGTGCGCTTTTGAAGATTTTTGCAGCTGGAAGGTTTATGATTCAAGGTAATCGGAAAACTTTGAACAAGCAATTCTAAATTTGGAGTAATGATGTTACCACCGGTAGCAAGTTCTAGTACGAAATAACGAGACAGTAGACACCAGTGTTAGTCAGTTGAACAATGGGAGTCGTTCTAGATGAGTTCACAAACCAATTACGTAGATATAGAACACAGATTAATTCTGCACTAAATAATAAGTGGCCAGTATCAATCAATCAACCTTCATCAACGTTCAAAATGATGCAGTGCGAGTGGTTGAACTAAAGAATGCTTTCGAACATACCTTAGGCCTATATATAGGCACTGATGGTTGGTGGTAAAAAGCGCTGTGTCCAGAAATCAGCCACTGGTGAGTGCTTTATGAAAATTTTCACCGAATTGTAATATTTGGAGTTTGTGGAATATGATACGTCCTTTCATCTACATCAATTAATTCGACATTAGAGTAAAATGGTCAGTTACCAATATATCAATCTTTTCACATCAATCAATTTCATTTGTATCAATCATTCATAGCTTGGATTGCATTTCATGTGAGGTTTGCTAGTCGGGTTAGCAGACCACGTGACAATATTCCTGTAATTGGAGCCGGTTAGTTATATAATTATATATGTTGATCTGATTATGTCAATTTGATGATGGAAAATGCACGGTACACTCAATGTCCGCTGAAGGCCTCGCTTCTTGTTTCCCAATTTGCTCGCTGTCCGGATATCCAACTTGTAGGTACTCGGGTGTTCGATGTTCAAAGCTTGGTTGATAGTTGGGGTGAGGTCAGCCTGTGGTCGACTTATTCAAATCAATATTCTGGCGAGTTTAGATTCTCAATTGGCTTTTCTATTCTAAGTTGCCGACAGCCTCAATCGTATAATCCACTCCACCCCGAGCCCGCTAGTTTTTCAAGAGATGAATCCCAAGTGTGAGTTCGTATGTATATTGGATCAAAGTTATCGAAGTTAGTAATTGTTGTAGGGAAGTAGTATATACTTCATTTACTTGAGGTAACTGTTAGCGGATAGATTTGTAATTCTGCAATTACTTGGATTAAGGTACAAGTAGTGCGTAAGCGATCTCGCATGAGTTACTGAGTACGCAATACTACTTTGCTGGGGGATGGAGAGAGCTCATACCGTTGTTGAAGATTGCGTAGAGAAATGTTGAAGACTGCTCTCCTGCGTATTGCTGGACATTTGCTTTATGAACGTTAGGTGATGTGTCCAGTGAGCGACCCAAAGGTGGACTCAAGACTGCAGGTTTCGCGGTGTATTAGTGTGATAAATTGACTGATGCTTTTGCTGTGGACGTGAGCCGCAGCTAATACTTACACCACGTGAGGGGAGAGGGATATTTTCTAAGTCCTAATTTGCTAACCCCTAACCATAACACCTAACCAGCCCTAACCGTCAACCTAACACTTTTAGGGTCACGGGGTTCAGTTCAATAAATTGTTTGAGAGGCCATCTTCATAACTTTATAATTCGCGCGCGGTTTCATGTAAACATTTCCAGTTGCTACAGATTCCATCTCTCGAAGATGTTTGGCTGGGCAAAGCATTTGTGGAATCTCAAAACTTGTAGTTTAGGCAGTTAAGCAAAATTGTAAATTGTATGAGTTAAGTCTACAGGAATATTATTGTTTAACTTTGCTATTTAAGCAAACCCCGTCAATAATAACATTGAGTGAACGTCTTACAAAGAGCAGAGGGTCAAGCAAGGTAGGGTTCACAACTGTAGCTGTATCCCAGTATTACAAAATGTACATGAGGAATGCCACGTTTTTGTTCTTCGATTTTGATTAAGTAATTGGCGTTGGAGTACAAAGCTCTTTCGCCGAGTTTATGGTCTAAGGCATGAATTCAGGAGTGAAGCATAGTGAGTTGCGTTCCCCGAGCATGTTAATTTGTGAAGTCTTTAAATCATTCTCAACTTACTGTTTCCGATGTATTCTTGAAGTTCTTGTACATTATTGAGGAGGCGAGGCAGCTCCCGGTTCATTACATTGCTTGGATGATGTTTATGCTCAACACCCCTTGTTGAAAAACTGCTTCAGAAGCTGTTTATTAAGATATGATACGAATAACAAAGCATTGCTTACAATTCTAACCTGGTCTGGTGCAATAGTATGTCAGCACAAACAGAATTTTGGATCCCTGACGTCTCCACGATACGTGGCCGGAAGTGTGAAACATTGTTGGTAAGCTTAGTCGAGGTGTATAAGTTGATGTAAGGTAATTGAGGCTTCGGGAATATAATAGTATAATATGTGATTTGCTGAGCTCTAAGTAACTTTTGCAAAATCGGATAGTACTGGTTGTAAATAAAGTAGGTACCACTTGGAAAGCAGTGCGTTGGAGGCTTGTGATCTTGGGTCATTTGGAGGAAGAAACTTTTACAAGCGACAGTACTTAGTTGGTGAGAAGACTGGATATTTATTTATTTATTTATTATCTCGACGTGAATCTTGATCTTGATCTTGATCTTGATGTGAATCTTGACGTGAAAGAGGAGAAATATCACTCTGCGAGCAGCGTCGGTATATATATTGAATACTTGCTCGTTTGGATTTTTAGTAAACTGAATGGGGTGCGCCTTATTATCTATCAGGACCGGAGTTGGTTGTCGCCTTTATATTCAATTATGTTAGCAAATTACACACTTTTCTGACAGTGTCCCTGTCTTTTGATGATTTTGCTCAGGATGAGTTTGCTCGAATTTCAGCATTTGGTTCGCTTGCCGTGTCAATCCGATTGTTTTGTTATTGTGGTCATGTGAGCACGTGCACCTGTTGTGTAACTTCTTGATTGCCAGTCAATTAACCAAATTGTGTAAGGAGGTGCTGCCGGAAGTTACAATTTCCATTTTAGTGTCGTTGATCCTGGAGAGCATCTACAAAGCTCTTACAATGTAACTGGAGACTAAGAGGTATTGCTGACTTCGCCTACATTGCTGGTTCCGCTCATTGATTGCCGGCCGATGTATGTAACTTATGCAATTAATCAATAGCATCCAGGCGGTCGTATCAGTTGTTGCCCATATTGCTACGCACTTATTGCCTCGCCCGCTTCGTGAATGAACTCGGTAAAGTAGTTCCTTGTGAGAATTAGGATTCAAGCTAGAATAATTACAAAGCCTGGGTTGGGATATTGTAGTTGAGATTTGTTTGTTTCCCTTTAAGTTTGCGGTGTGTCATCCAAGTCTCATGGCATATAAGGGAAGATATATATTAGCTTTTGCTGTGTCAACTAATCAACAACACATAAAGGGTCATACGGGGCTACATTCAAAATTCACATTTGAGGAACGGTTAAGTAAGTTGAGATAGAATCATATCAATTACTTTGCGCAGAGTTGAAATTAAAGTTATTGCCTCCAGTTCACCTGGAAACCAAAATGGCATTCTATGCAACGAACATAGATTAAAGATGTAAGCACATAATGGGGGAAGCGTTGAATGAAATGAGCACGGAGAACAACACAAGTTCAATAGTGAATTTGGCTACGTGTGTGGCTTTGTAATTATAGATGTCTGGTAGTTTTGTTTAGTTAAGCATCACGGTAAAGAATTAAAATGATACTGGAAGTGAGTTGATTGGATGTACAGTGGATTGTGAATTGGAATTGAATGTTGATATCCCTTCAACAGAGATATTGAACCTAATCCAGCTGTTAATGTGAATTGTCTACTGGATGAAATGTTCTTCTGTTTGGCGAATGATATGACAAAAATTCAATTAGCGGCTCATAGCTGCGTAGGCTGGAGAAATGGCGGTTTTTAGGTGGAGTGGACCGGAATATCAGGATAGTTGTCGTGAAGGGACTGTGGGTCATGATAGCTGATCTGGATCTTACGTTTGTTTGCTTCAGCACAGGCAGTTCCAATGCAAGCGGTGATTCGGGTGGCCTGTGAAGTTATCAGTCAGCTTTTGGTGATACGACTGTGAAAGAGGAAACTAACTACGACGTCGGAGTAGCGAGATTTCTCATCAAAGTTTTGAAGATACCCATGAAACGTGTACAATTGGCCGACCTTGATGTCCTTGGGTTCTACGCCAAGCGTTTCAAAAGGACGGATAAGGTAAAGCAGCTTTAGTAGTAGATGGGGTTCGAGTCTGTGGAAAT
>NW_006768789.1:60484-62946 GCF_000204055.1 Melampsora larici-populina 98AG31
TTAGGAACTGCTTATTGCCCAACCTTTGAAGATTAAACTTACAATCGGATTGTGATCCAGATGTAACACGGTGATGGCCGTAGTGGCATAGGCGGGTGTCGCCTTGGAGTCAACCTCTTGTCCCGGTTCTCCGGCTTCCTGATTAATCTCTAAAACAATGCCGTCACCCTTAACGTGCTGGTAATTAGTTTGGTGGCTACTCGAACGCTCCAAAACGGGAAAAAGTTGGCGAGCTGAATGGGTTACCATGAGGATAGAAGTTATTACTTAGAGGTTAAAGAGAGGTTACCGTGATGTATGGTTGCTCAACTTGGAGGTACAAAGTGGCTGGTGAGGTTGCAGTGGTTGTCCAATTGAGGATTATGGGATGGCACCTAAAAGTAATGGATCGCTTTTTTCAGTATCAGTGGGTTTTTTTTAACAGCCAAAGATCGCACCTCAACGACTCTGTCAAAAAAGCCAGAGAGGTAGATGGGATGACCGGTATCAGGTCCAAACCTCGACATTGGAGTGACTAAGTTGTAAGAAAGTCGAGGAGTGAGTTCCCTGACTTGGTGTACAATATTAAATGCGCTGTACTTTCACAGTCAGGTGCTTGGTGCGAAGTATTTATCTATATAAATGAGTTTCTAGAGGTGAATGTGGGTTTAAGACTTGAAATCGGCGTAAGAACATGGAAGTAAAATCTGTGAATCTGTGAAAATAGGGGAGTTGTTCGAAAGAACCAAATGATCAATATACCTTGTGTAACGTATGAAGTATCAAAACGGTATACGCTTACTTTGGTCTTGGGTATCATGCAGAATTGCTGCTGTGCTTAATTTTCGAGTAGGAAGGAGTTTCACGAAAAATGATGCGAGATAGATTATGCTTCTGTCCGAAAGGAAGAGTATACTGTGCTGTATCTAATGTTGAGCTTTTACAGTGTGTCTTTAAATCGATTGAGGGTGTTACAGGATACACGAAGATTGCAATGTCGGTGTCCATTAGCCGGCGATTCAGCTGGGTCGATGTTGGATTTGTGAGACTAAGGAGTGGGGGACTGAGAAACTTGGTTGATTGAGTCTCATCAAATTGACAAAGTATCGGAGTTCCTGCCCATAGCGAAACAACTGCCAAAAAGGTTAGCGGAAAATTGTTAGGTTAATACGGAAGAACATAGGCGACGTACGAGGCTTGACCCATCAAGTGTTGCATTCGTCAAGTAATAAAAGATTAAAAGATTATGGAAGATCGTGCGTAATTGAAGGTAGCTCGCATCTTGACCTCGTGAAAGGTGAAGACGTCCGGCAGGGGGGTAAGGAGCTAAATCATCGATCTTTTTAGTGGCAAATGAATTCGGCACCAAGTAGGAGGGAAAAACACATATGGTGCACTATGTTTGTTAAATAATTATTGTAATTGGGTTGTTCGAAGATTTCATGACAAATTAACAGTAAGAGTCGCTAGCACGTACATTCGGCTGGTAGAAATTTGGTTTTGTCAGCTTTGAGAGTAGGAAACAGCAGCAATTTGTCAATATTGTTAGGCAATTAGTCGATTTTGTTTGAATTCATCGTTCGCTATTAACTTGAATGATTAAACACTGATGGATCTATCAACAAACATAAAGCAAGAATTGTCGCTAAAGGTTATACTCAAACTTATGGAGTGGATTACGATGAGACCTTTGCGCCAACCGGGAAGCCAGCATCATTTCTTAGTGTCGTGGCCTTTGCCAGTTATCATGGACTTCCTATTGATTTGATGGATACCATTGTGGCCTTTCTCAATAGTAGATTAAAACACCAAATCTTTATGGAACAACCGGAGGGTTACGAAATAGAGGGTGAAGATCTTGTATGTGAATTGTTACAAGCATTATATGGCTTAAAGCAATCTGCACGTGAATGGAACGACGAGTTTAAATCAAAATGTTTGAAAGCGGGGTTTGTTCAATCTGTAGCGGATGAATGTGTTTATATTAGACAAAGATCAGATGAGGTTTGCTTGTTTTATTTGCATGTAGACGACTTAGCTATCACTGGTAACAACATTGATGGATTTAAGAAGGAGATCGGGGTATTTTGGCCAATGGAAGATCTAGGAGTTGCAACCTGTGTAGTGGGAATTCAATTGGTGCGAGCCGGGCCAAATCATTATATTATTGGTCAAGAAGCGATGGCTAGGTCACTTCTAGAACGTTTTGGTATGATGGATTGCAAGCCGGCATCTACACCTTTTCCAGGAGGCACTAAGCTCACAAAATCAACACCTGACAAAGCCAGATCCTTTAGTTTACTGAATTTACCTTATAGAAGTGGGGTAGGTAGCTTAATGTATCTCTCTCAATGTACCAGACCGGATATAACCTATGCGGTAGGTTGCCTGTCACAACATATAGAAAATCCTACATTAAGACATTGGGAAGCTTTTAAACACGTATTACGCTATTTAAGAGGTACATTGGATTATTGCATACA
>NW_006768789.1:64050-69169 GCF_000204055.1 Melampsora larici-populina 98AG31
CATCATCACTGGCTACGGGAGAAAGTCAGAGATAACGTGATTAAGCTGGTTTATTGTGGGTCTGAAGATATGTTAGCGGATCTATTAACTAAACCTCTGCATCCTGGTCCGTTTAATGAGTTCAAAGGAGAATAGGTATGAGGAGAGTTGATGAATGAGGATATCTTAATTATGTCGATTGAGGGGGGGTGTTGAAGTGTTCAATCGACGGGAACAAGAAGTTACACAAGTGCTACGAGGAAATACGAGTAAGAAGTAGTAAGAGGTATATTACACATGTTGGTATAAACGAAAATTAAGAATGACATCATTAATTGCCCCAATGAACAATTCTTTATAAGACTTGTTGCTCTATCCAATCAACTTCTCTTTCCCATCTTTGGGAAGAGAAGTAAGTGATATTTTATCTTTTCATCACATTATAAGTTTGTGATAGGACCAGGCTCTGGGGTGGTTTGGCACGGGATCAAGGGGTTCGGTCGATGATGCCTCTATTCCAATATGGCGATTGTCGGATGAGGAAAGAGAAGAAATGTACAACGTGTGATCTAGTGTACTACTTCTCAACCTGTGACATGTAAGTCATTCTCTGTCACGTATGGGATTATAACAGTATCCCCCATTTAATGCCCAGATTACCTCTTGCAAATCCTGCATTCTGCCCACGGGCAGCATTAAAAAACCCCGTAGGGAAAAAGCTTGCCCTCTTCATTTTCTCCGTCTCCTTTTGTGTCTTTTTTCTGCATCTGGAAATTTTTTATTGAATTCTTCTATTAAAATCTTGCTGTTTTGAAGGTTGCTTGACGGTTCCCATGAGTTGTGCTCTGTACTGAATCCTGTCCAACTTACTAAATACTCTCGACGTTTACCTTTCATTCTACAATCTAAGATCTCCGAGACTTCCCATTCCTCTTCTCCTTCTATGATAACTGGTGGTGGTGTTTGTTCTTGACGTTCATTTATCGTGTCGGGCTTGTGCTTTCTAAGTAATTAAACGTGAAATACCAGGTGGACACCCTTCATTGTTGCTGGTAGTGTTAGTCGGTATGTCGATGTTGAAATCCTAGCTTCTATGTTGAATGGGCCCAGCCACCGGTGGTCTAATTTCGGGCTTGGTCTTGTGGTTGATATGTTCTTGCTACTTAACCATACCTGTTCTCCTATTTTCCAATCAGGTGTACTACGTACTCCTTTATCAAATTGTAGTTTCATGGTTTCCTGTGCATTTTGCAACATTCTGTCAGTTCTCCTTGGACTTTTTCGATCAAGCTAAGCCGCTCCTCGACTAAAGGTATACACTGCTCTCCCGACGGTACTCTACCATAGTTTGGGTCGAAGCCGTAATTTGCTTTAAACGGAGAAGTTCCTGTCGATGTATGGCTATTGTTGTTGTATGCGAATTCTGCAGTTGGAAGCAGTGCCGCCCAATCATCTTGTCGATATTGAGTGAAGTGTCGCAGATATTGTTCAACGGCTTTATTGACAATTTCTGATTGTCCGTCGGTTCTTGGGTGAAACGCTGTTGATGGGTGAAGGCGTATTCCTAATCTGTTGTCGAGTTCTTGGGTAATTTGTGATACAAATATGCTACCTCGGTCAGATACTATGCTCTTAGGCGTGCCATGTAGCTTCCACACGTGATTAAGCATTAGGTCAGCTAACTCTGTTGAATTCATGGTCTCTTTACAAGCAATAAAATGTCCCATCTTAGTTAATCTGTCCACCACCGTGAGGATGCTGTCCATCCCGTTTGATATTGGCAATTTTGTGATGAGGTCGTAGCTGATGTCTGTTCACGGGCCAGCTGGTATTGGTAAAGGTTCAAGGGTGCCAAAAGGTTTCTGCGTGCTTGACTTGACTCGTAGACAAGAATCGCATCCATCAACATACCGGTTCACGTAAGCTTTCATAGATGGCCATACAAAACATCTTTGCACTAAGTTGAGGGTCTTGGCTCGTCCAGGGTGTCCGGCAATTAGGCTATCATGTCGACTACGTAGGATTTGAGCTTTGATTTTGTTGTCTTCAGGCACTTCAATCCTGTTCTTGTTATACAGTATACCGTCTTTGACTTTGTAGTGTTTTGTAGCATCCTTCAACTTCGATGACATTGGGTTTTCTGACGCATCTATAATCTTCATCAGTCTATCACTATTTCGTGTTGCTGATCTAATTTGTTCAATTATAAGGTCGTCAGTTACGATGTCTTTTGTTTTAAGCTCGGGACTTATCGTGTCTTCAGATACACCAAGGACATCGACCTCGAACCAATGCTTGGCGTTTTCAAGGTGGATTTCTTCCTTGTCGAAAAAATGATTCAAGGCTAGATAGGTCAACTGGGAATGTGTCTGGACCGATGTTCTCTGGGCGTAGTAGTTGGCCAAATGTCAGCTTATCTTCGTTTGTAGGTTTCAGATCAGGTCTCCTGGATAAAGCATCTGGTTTAGTTGCCCTGTCGTCCCTGGTCGGAATTTGATTTGGAAATCAAAGCATCCCCATTGTCTCGGGCCCATCGGGCTTGTCGTCGTGTGAGCTGTTTTGGTGGTCATGAAGCTTTCGAGATTTGCGGTGGTCGGTGTACACTATTACCTCTAGTCTATTGGGGTTACCTTCTAAGTAGTGACGCCACTCCTTGAATGACGCAATGATTGCCAATAACTCCTTGTCGAATATCTCATAGTTCCTCTCGGCTTGGACTAGAGATCTCGAGAGGTAGGCCACCGGGTGGATTTCGCCGTCTACATCACATTTCTGCGAGAGTATGGCACCTAACGCGAAATCCGAGCAGTCGCATTCTAGAATGAACGGCTTGTATGGGTCCGCTATTTTCAGGATTGGGGCTGAAGTGAAAGCGGTCTTGAGAGCTTCGAAAGCCGTGTTGCACTTACTATTCCAGACGTATGGAGTGTTCAGTTTAGTGAGGTCATGTAGCGGTCGTGTCGTTGCTGAGAATTGATCAATGAATCTACGGTAAAAGTTTGCAAATCCAATGAATCGTTGGAGTTTGTTGACGTTCCTGGGAGCGGGCCACTCAGAGACGGCTCTGACTTTGGTCGGGTCCATTCTGATTTTGTTGCAAGAAATCAAGAGGCCCAGGTATTCAACCTCCGATTTCGAGAACTCACATTTTTCGGGTTTAAGGTACAGGTTATGCTTGCTTAGTATGTCCAGTATTCCCATGACTGCATCCTTGTGCCTAACACCTGGTTTAGTGTAGACCATGATATCGTCGAGGAAGGCGGCGGTGTCTTTACCAATTCGTCCCAACAGTATGTCCTGGATGAAATACTGAAAGAAGCCGGGCGCTCCTGTGGGGCCAAATGGCATTGTCAATGGTGCAAACTGACCGGCTCGACAAATAAATGCTAATATATCCTCGTGACCTTCAGCTACTCGTAAGTTGCCGTACGCATTGCGTAGATCAAGCTTAGTGAACTCATCTGCATCTAGTAGGCTATCTATCAAGTCCATTGTCAGTGGCAATGGGTATTTATTTTTGATAGTGAGCGCATTCAGTTTACAATAATCGAAGCAGGGCCGTAAATTGCCGTCTTTCTTCCCGGTGAATAATACAGGCGCTGCCCAGGGGGAGGTAGTTCGTCGAATTGTTCCATTTGTGAGTCCTGCTTCAATCATTTCGTCCAGTGCTTGATTTTCCGCTGGAGACAGAGGTATAATTCTACTAGCTTGAGGTTGCGCGTCGGGTTTGAGCTCTACTTTAAAGTCGTACTTGCGTCTAAGTGGTAATCCTTGTGCCTTTGATTTTCTAAACATATCAAGGTAGCGGTGGTAATGCGTGGGTACTGTCTGTTCGAGTGACTTGATTGGTTCTTTCTTCTTCTCTTCGGCCGCTAACTTGGCTGAAGTTGACCAGGAGACCTTGGCTGCATTGATTGCGTGGTTGCTATAGCTGTTCAGAGGGTGTAAAAGCTTGCCAGCAAATTCAGGTGCAGGGTAGGGAGGAACCAAATCGAACTCACATTGCGGGGATGTTAAAGTATCAGTTACGATACGCATCCCCTCGTCAAAATTCCTAGCGTGCCCCTTTGGCTTCTCTTTGGATCCTTCAGGGTTCTGTAGCGGATTAGACGAGACTGACATGTCAGTCGCAATGGGGTCGTGTATAGTTGTGGCTGTAGTCCGGGTGGTAGTGTTGGTTGTGACCAGTTCTGTCTTCGTTGGTCGTGGTTCGGGTATTATCTGGGGTTCTAGGAAAGGTAAGGGCTGGCCAGCTTGTTCTTTCAAAGATTGGTCATAGGGCAGATCGAACTCACATTGCGGGGATGCTAATGTATTAGAATTAATACACATCCCCTCGTCAATTACCCTAGCTTCCCTCTTGGGATCCAACACGTGGTCTGCCGAGGGTGTTTCCGGGTGCGACGAAGTTGTAGTAACAACTGCAATGGTTGGTGATGCTCCGTTGATGGTGTGGCCATGCTTCTGGATCCAGGGTATACCGAGTATACCGTCGTAGGTGTCTTTAATTTTCGTAATGATAAATGACGTGAGTTGAGGTTCGTGGTCGATGTGGAGTTGGATTTCATGTGATGATGTACTTCGAGATCCGTCAAATCCGGTGACTTCTCTTGTGGAACTCACGGCTTCTTTGATGAGGCCTGACTTAGTGGCAAATAACTCACCTAGAACGTCATGAGTGGCGCCAGAGTCTATGAGGAAAACGGCTTGGAGATGTGTGGGAGGTGTGGCTCGGGAGTTATGGGACGTGGAAATGGATGTCTTCAAAAATAATCTGGGGTCATATGTATTGCATGTAACAATTCTACTAGATCCTAATTTAATTTCGTCTTTAACTCCTTTATTGCTCAGGATAGGCACACTATTCATTCCTGAGCTCCTCCATTTTTTGATGTATCAGCTTTACTCGTCTCTTCTCTTTTATCCTCCTGATGCTCCCTCTTTCCTCCCATCGCAGCTAATTGTATCTCCAGTTCAGCTATACGTGCTTTATACCCCCCTTGAAAACCTCCACGACTCTTTCCACTCCTTCCACCTTTCTTACTCGGACATGATGTTGATATATGACCTTGTACTCCACAATGAAAACATGATCCAGTTCTTAATCTCTTAGCGCGCTCTTCGTCCGACAGTCGGGTGT
>NW_006768789.1:69269-73591 GCF_000204055.1 Melampsora larici-populina 98AG31
GTGGTGGTGTGAAGGTGGCGCTTGTGTCGTAGACACCGTGTAGTTTGTTGTCTATGCGGATAGCCATGTTGGAGATTTGTTCGATGCAGTCGAATCCTTCCTGAAGCATCACCATTGCCACCCTGATCTCTCGTTTCAGTCCTTGCTCGAACTGGCTGACGAGTGTGGGTGTTTCCCATCCAGTGTTCGCTGCATGCATGTTGAATTCGTGTGTATATGCCGCGACAGTGGTTTTCTGGGATAATGCACGGAGAGCTTTTTCGGCCTTGGCTTTCTTTTCTGTGTCAAAATACATAGCTTTGAAATTATGTATGAAACGTTCGAATGTAACAGAGTCAGCCGTGGTTGCGTCGAAAAGTTCTTGAGTCATGGGCTGAGCCCAGCTACTAGCGGTTCCAGTGAGATAAGACAAAGTAAAGACTACTTTGCTGCGGTCATCGGGGAATAAGTACGGGTGTGCCATCATGTATAGTTGAACTTGACTGGCGAACACCTCAGCTGGTCCACCTCTGACACCGTTAAATTTGTCAGGTGTAGCCACTTTAGGTCCCTTTAGGACTGGGTCTGGTGCGTGATGCATAGGGGAGGGAGGTGGTGGTGGTGGGGTAGCAGTAGTAGCTGCGTTAGAAACCTGATTGGCTTCCATCGCCGCGATGCGGGATTCAGCTTGTCGACTCCGAGCTTCGGCTTGTTCACGAAGGAGCCTCTCTTCGGCTAAGGACGATGTCAGTTGGGCAAGTTGCCGCTGAATCTCGTTGATGTCCATAAGCTCGGTATTGTCTCGTAGGGAAGTTTTGGGATTAGCGTCAACAAAGCGTGTAGGCTCGGATTCGCTATCCGTGTTTTCGCCGTCTTCGAAAGATGGGGTACGGTACGAGGGAGACGTGGTGCCGGTTTCTAGTTGAATATGTATTGGTTGATTGGTAAGTATCTTCTGAGTGATTCGGTGGTTCAGATAAGGTTCTGCAGATTGATAATCTAGGTTGGTGATCTATTGCGGAGTACTTCGGCGATAGAGGGGTTATCAGTTCAGTTCGGTTCTACTGTATAAGTTCAAATCTCGGAGGTTCTGGTTCGTTCTTTCTTCGATCCTTGAATCCCGTTGAGTAGATCCGACAATATGATAGGACCAGGCTCTGGGGTGGTTTGGCACGGGATCAAGGGGTTCGGTCGATGATGCCTCTATTCCAATATGGCGATTGTCGGATGAGGAAAGAGAAGAAATGTACAACGTGTGATCTAGTGTACTACTTCTCAACCTGTGACATGTAAGTCATTCTCTGTCACGTATGGGATTATAACAGTTTGGTTAATCATATAATTGTTTCCATTTCATATTTATATTTCTCCTCATTCAAACAGATCAATCTCTTAGTTTTTGCTCCAGAGATCAGTTATCGAGTTGGATAACTTAACTAATCATCAATCTGTACCATCAATTAGGTATTAACTGTTCAGAATCATTAATCTCATCTTTGTCATTTCTAATCTTAGTGTTATTGTTATAGGTCAGAGTCTTTTAGCTTAGAAGCAGTTGTCGGTAGTTGTGATCCTTGTGCTGAAGCACACGCTGTGGAAATCAAAATGTCAAAAGGTTCAATCTTCAATCTTACAAAACATCTACAATTTACATCTCTTTCAAGGACTACACCTGAGACTTCCTGGATTATTCAAAGATCTTTTTTATCTGGTTACTTTCAATATCAAGACATATATTAATTTCTATGTTCTAAATTACAAACAAACAAAAAAATCTTCATAGGAGGAAACATATAGAAAACAGATTCAGTATTAGATTAATTCTCTCAATATGGCACATTCAGTCACAATCAAGATGATGATTATTTATTTCAATCCATTATAGTTTCTATTATTTGATTTCAACTTAAAAATACATTTGAAGACATGTATGTGAAACACAGACAAAATACCTACAAGCAGGATTCAAATCAAGCAACAAATTAAATTAAACACATACCTAAATTACATGTCAAAGTCAAATATGTCAAGTAAATAATGGGTTCGATTTTGGGGTTCAAAGTCAAAGGAGAAAATGAGAGAAGTGTCAGTAGAAAGAAAGTCTACTTACCAAGATAAAGATCCAGGATCGAAATTGAAATTGAAGTTAAACTGAGCTAGAGGAAGAAGAAACAATATATAGAAGAGTTGAGCTATCAGAGGCTGGAATCGATTTGATTGTATTCACATCTATGAAGAGATGAAGACAAGACTCACCTCAGTACATACCTTCATCAAAAGATCAAAATCGAAATTAAAAGATGATAGAAACTTCGATTTTGAGGTCCATAGTTGAAACTAGATTGAAATCAGAACATGAGATCGAAATTAGATAGAGGATGATGAGGATGGCATTAGTAGGAGGATCGATTTTGGGGTATATACTTAGAAAAGACAATTAGGAAGGTGTCAGTGGGATGTGAAATCAAAAACAAATCAGAGATGAAGGTATAAGACTCACCTCTTGGCATGCAAGATCAAGCCTTGAGATCGAAAATAGGGTGGGACAGTCAAGATTTCAAGTGAGATGTGGGGATTGATGTGATTGCTGAAGGCTGCAGTTGAAAAGAGGCTGGGATCGAAGTTGATTTGGTGTTAGTGGGATTGAGTAGAGTGAAATTGAGGTGGAGATCGAGGATAAAGAGTGAACTAGAAGGAAATCGAGGATAAGAAAAGAGAAATTAGTTTTAGATGATGAACAATAAAATAAAACAAATAAGAGAAGAAAAGAAAACACTTACATAGTAAGTATAATGTTAAACAACTTTGACAACGATCGGTCGGAGTAAAAAAAAACACGTTGAGGATAAGATGTGAATGATCGAGTTGGGGTTTGGGATTGAGGAAAGGTATAAATAGGGCTTCACTTGAGAGGGGAAAGGGAATCCATGGATCTGTAGTTCAATTTGTGCGTGTTTGTGTGTTCTGTGTCTTTCAGTGTGTCTTGAGAGCGTGTTAGTCTTTTCTTTTCTTTAGAGTGTTGGTGTTATCGAGTGTTTTTTTAGTGTCTTGTTTGTGTTGTGTGTTTGAAGTTTAATTCCTAAAATTTATTGAATAAGAGTATTAGTTTTTTTTGAGTCAGTAGTAGAACTTCTTTGATAACAGAGACAAAGAAGATTGCTCCTACCTTGAGTGTGATTGTTATCAAGTGTTCTGTTTTGTTCTTTCTTTCTTTCTTTGTTTGCTGAGCTCGGTGATTGAAGTGTATAGTCTTATAAATTTTGTTAGAGTCTTAATTTTATTTAATTGTTATATTTTATTACCCAAAAAATCGAAATTTGGCCCCGAGTCCAAGTACTCTACTGTCCGGATAAAACCCCGCCGTTGATAAAACCCATTCCCCCTCTTTACTACCATAATTGCACTTGTGTGTGATTTACATCAAGTTTCGCCAAACCTGCCTCTTGATCCAAGTCGAGGCCAGGTCAAGTCAGGTTCGGGAATTTATTCCAGTCCTGTACAGCTGTGTTACACAAGCGTAACATTCAACAATCAACCGCAGTTCACATATCTCAGTACTACAAACTTGTGTAGAGTTGTGTGTAATACCGTTAGACTCCGCCAAACGCTGCACATCCAACCACGCGGTGTACACTAGGTTTCGGAAAGCCTTAAAAGACAAAGAAGTGAAAAGTAGAGAAGTCTCATCTTAATTTCGAAATCATTTTCGAAGGACGAGGGCAGCTTCACAGCGCCTGTAGTTTCATCCGCTCTCTTGAGTGGTGATTCTTCCCCTCTCCGGCTCAGCCTACGCTACACTGCGTAGGAGTTCTACAACGCTTTCAGGTGAATACATAATCTTTGGGAAGAGAAATCAATCTCTTAGTTTTTGCTCCAGAGATCAGTTATCGAGTTGGATAACTTAACTAATCATCAATCTGTACCATCAATTAGGTCAGAGTCTTTTAGCTTAGAAGTGTCAAACTTTTATAGGAAGCTCAGATCAGAGCACGTTCAGGAATACTGGTGAGAGTGTAATGGAAAGCACTCGAACCTTTTATAGGAAGCTCAGATCAGAGCACGTTCAGGAATACTGGTGAGAGTGTAATGGAAAGCACTCGAACCTATTCGAACGGTCAAGGATAATGATCGTGAGGAAATGGACTTGGATGATAGAGTAAAAAGTTCAGATAGTTATATTACTAATGCACACCTTTTATAGGAAGCTCAGATCAGAGCACGTTCAGGAATACTGGTGAGAGTGTACTGGAAAGCACTCGAACCTGAGAACAACAATAGTTCATACAAGGTGAGAATGAACAAGATGAAATGCTACTAGCAGTTACCTATTCGAACGGTCCAAG
>NW_006768789.1:73691-105438 GCF_000204055.1 Melampsora larici-populina 98AG31
TAAAAGGTGAGAATGAAAAAGATGAAATGCTACTAGCAGCTAACCTATTCGAACGGTCAAGGATAATGATCGTGAGGAAATGGACTTGGATGATAGAGTAAAAAGTCAGATAGGGAAAAAGAGGAACAACATAATTGTGAACAGAGGAATACTACAAGTAGGTGAAAAATCTCCTCTTTCCCTTTCCCAATCCGTACATTCTCTTTACTACATCCATGTTTCATAATAACCATTTCTATCACGTCTTCCTTCCCAATCCGTCACTAATACGTTCAACTTGTGGTTTGCTTTCTAGGTCTCTATTCCGGTGATGGTGAAGTACTATTAGGTTCAAAACCCCCCCTCGCCACCATTACCGGGATCTTTGACGGTGGCAGTAGACCAAGACTAGTACGAAATTGAACAAACTTTGATCTGTCAAGTGATTTTGTCATAATATCAGCGATCATATGTTCAGTAGGACAATATACTATATTAAATGTTTGATCCTTGACTTTCTCCCGGATCCAATGAAAATGAATTTCTACATGCTTCGTGCGAGCGTGGAAGACAGGATTCTTAGCTAATGCAATTGATCCTTGGTTATCTCCATAAAGAGTTGTTGAACACAAGTTTTCAAAACCTAAATCACTCATAAGTCGACGGATCCAAACTCCTTCTTGACCAGCATCTAAGAAACCACGGTACTCAGCCTCGGTTGACGATAACGCAACTGTTGGTTGTTTCTTGCTCCTCCAAGTTAACGCAGCACCATTTAACAAGAAGACATACCCGGATGTTGATCGTCTAGTTAGAGGGCATCCTGCCCAATTTGAATCAGAGAAACCAGTCGGAGTGCTTGGGGATGGTGCTTTAGATGAATCTTGTAGAAAAGACATGTCGGTATGAGAGATTAATTTACCATAGACTAGTGATAGATGTTTTGATCCGCGTAGATATCGTAGGGTTCGTTTGAAGCATTGCCAGTGCGTCATTCCAGGTTTCTCAAGAAATTGGGATAATAGACTTACAACATGAGCCATATCAGGTCTAGTACACTGGGATAAATAATTAAGTGATCTGATGGCTGCTCTATAATCATATCCGCTTGTAATAAATGCTTCACGGTCTTCATCGGTTGCTGTACTCGGCATTTCGTTAGACTGCATAGGCGTTCCGATGGGTTTGCAATCTTCCATTCCGTGCTGTTGTAGAAGGGCATCGACATAGTGCTCTTGTGAAAACATAATTTGCCTTTCCGCTCTATTCCTAGTTACTTTCATCCCTAATAGATGATCAACATTACCCAAATCTTTGATCTTAAAATCCTTTTTCAACTCATCCAAAATCCAATCCACCTCTTTTCCGGCAATCGCCATATCATCTACCCAAACATATACATAAGATCTCCTATGGCCTTTATCGATATGTATGAAAAGACAAGGGTCTGCTGAACTAATATGAAAATCATGTGCTACAAACCAATCTGAGACCATAGTATACCAGTTCCTAGCTGATTGCTTCAGGCCATAGAGAGATTGGATGACTTCTAGGCAAGCGTTCGGGTCGTCAATTAGGATCTTGAAAAGCTTGTATACTACTGATGTGTGTGGTAATGACATGATATATTCAATGAATCCTTCAGGTGGTTTGATGTACACTTCTTCTCCCTTCTCAAGCGATGAATTGAGGAAAGCAGTAACGAAATCGGCTCGTCTGAATTCTAGGTCATCAAGTGCGGTAATTGCCCCCAAAGCTCGTAGCGTAGCTATCCGTCCAGTCGGTGAAAAAGTTTCATTGTAGTCTATTCCTTCCTTTTGTCAAAAACCTTGAGCAACACATCTTGCTTTGTATCTCCCGTCTAATTTCTTGTTTAAAATAAGACGAGTACCAATAAGTTTTCGATTAATTGGAACTGATTTGCATGGACGGAATACTTTATTCTGAATTAAAGAATTAAATTCATCATGTACCGCCGATTGCCATTTTAACCAATCAGATGCTAGTTTCGCTTTTGAATAGCTTGCTGGGTCAACCATGTTATCTAGAGGAGTATATGGCATTGATGATTCAATTTCATTTCCGATTGACGCTATTAGGGCTGAGGCTTGTGCTATCATGACCGATACATTTGGCGCAGGAATACCTCTCAGACGATTTGATCTACAGACGTTTGGTTGAGGGTTTTCTCTTTCATTTTGTTCTTCACGGATTGCGTCAGCCATAGCGGGATTGTGAATACCGATTCGGAAAGGATTTTCTCGATTGATTGGGTTATTTTCATCCTCAACAACCGGTTCATCTTTGACTTGAGGATTGATTTGATTTTCTTCAGCAGGTTCATCTGCTTGGATATGAACATCATCATTTGGTTGATCTGGTTCAGGGTCATCTTGATGGTTTTCAACAGGTTCATCTGGTACATCGTCAATTATTTCCGACTCTTCATTCATGATAATTTCATTTACTTGATTAGCTCGGTTTCCAAGTGAGGGAAACTCTTCTTCATTAAAGATGACGTCATGAGATGAAATAAGCTTTCTATCAGAAATTCGGATTAATCGATAATTTTTAGTTCCTTCAGTAAAACCCAGCAAAATACACTTCTCAACTCTATTGTTGAATTTCCCATGACGGTTTGCTGGCGGTATGTGTTTGTAAGCTGCACATCCAAAGATCTTGATGTGATTAACATTTGGAATCTTCTTGTAGATGAGTTCAAACGGTGTTCTGAAATTAGCGGATGACGATGGAGTTCTGTTCTCAAGATATGTAGCAGTTATGACTGCTTCTCCCCAGAATGAGGTTGGAAGTGATGATTGAGCTATCATAGTTCTTGCTTTCTCTACTGTAGTACGATTACCTCTTTCAGAAATTGGGTTTTGCTGAGGGGTATGTGGTGCAGTAACTTGATGAATGATGCCTGAGCTTTTACATAAATTATCCATTTCATGATTAATGTATTCTCCTCCACCATCACTGACTAAGATCTTTATCTTTCTACCAAATTGATTTTCAACTAGACACTTGAATTGCTTGAAAACATGAAGAAAATCGTTTTTGTTATTAAGAAGGTAGATCCACCAATAAGAAGAAAATCCATCAATGAATTTAACATAATAATTTGCTCCTCCTACAGATGATGGTGTAATCTTTCCACTTAGATCAGAGTGAATAACATCGAGAGGTGAGACTGGTTTTGGAATTGTTCCAGGGAATCTATTTCTGGTAGATTTTCCTAACGCACATGGTTCACAGAAAGGAAGAGGAGTAATCTTTGAATTCATTCCTTCTGTACACTCAGCGGCTCTCTTGAGATTTTCCTCACAGGGATGTCCTAATCGTTTATGCCAGATGGCTGATGTGTGAAGTGCATTGTTAAATTGATTTGATTTGATAATTTCAATGTTCAAGATTAAAAGCTTATTAATGATATTTCCATCAAGTATAATAGTATCATTCTTTTTTAGCACGAACATATTGCTATTACAATAGACAAGTTGGACACCCTTCCTCCAAAAAGGAGTAAGTGAGAAGAGGTTGTGAGGTAAAGAAGGAACATGGAAGGCGTCATTGATATTGTATTGACCATATTTAGATTTAATGGTAACAGTGCCTTTTCCAACAGCTTTGATGATTCGACCTTCTTCTCCTATACTGATGTCAACATTGCAAGAGTTGTATGTTTTGAAAGCATCTCTAGATTTGAACATCGGATCAGAAGCACCTGAATCGAGAAGATTTGATTCAGGACTAGTTGAACAGACGAAGACCGAGGTTCGAGGAAGTGGGACTGACCCAGGGATAGAATCGTCCACGCCTGCATAGCTTGCAACGGTAGGGACCTCTTGTTCATCGGCAGGTTTCCGAGATCAAAAACGGTTTCGGTTAGGAGCTAGATGTTTGTGTTTCTTCCAACACCCCGTTTCTTCGTGGCCAGACTTCTTGCAGTGAGTACAAGTAATGTCGCTACGAGATGAATTAGCCTTGGTGTGATTCGCTGAAGCACAATTTGCCTCGACTCCGCTAGTCGCACTTTGGAGTTGATCTTGTTCCAGTCGGTGTAACATGAAATCAAGATTCTGATCCGGAAAACCATGAGTCATAACTCTGACAAAGGATTCATACTCTGACGGAAGTTTTGATAGGGCCATGATGACCTTCATCTCTTCACCCATCTTGAAACCGGATCTCCTCAACTCATTAGCACACGATCGAATCTCTTTAACAAAGGTCTCAACGTCTGTGAATACGATGTTGGCGAATTTAGTGAAAAGGGTTGTACGATTAAGCATGTTTTCACCGATGTATTTCTCGCGGAGAAGAGTCCATAACATGAACGCATTTCTAGCTTTTCCGACTTCCTCGTTGCTACTGACAATGGCTAGGTTGTCTTCGTTTAGGTAATCAACAATGACGTTGTAGGCTCTTTTGCTCTTGAGACGGTGCGACTCCTTCATCAAGTCGGTAGGTTCGACTCCTGGAGTTCTAGTGATCGGTTCCGTCCCGAGTGCTATTTCAAGCAGTCCTAAACGATCAAGCTTGCACTCGATCATCGTAACCCACGTGAGATAATTCTTTGTGGTTAGAAGCATACGAGATGAAGATGAGGTGTTTCCGGTATTGAAATCGAGCGACATATCGATTAGCTTTATGGTATCCTGGTACTGATAATGTGTCAAACTTTTATAGGAAGCTCAGATCAGAGCACGTTCAGGAATACTGGTGAGAGTGTAATGGAAAGCACTCAAACCTTTTATAGGAAGCTCAGATCAGAGCACGTTCAGGAATACTGGTGAGAGTGTAATGGAAAGCACTCGAACCTATTCGAACGGTCAAGGATAATGATCGTGAGGAAATGGACTTGGATGATAGAGTAAAAAGTTCAGATAGTTATATTACTAATGCACACCTTTTATAGGAAGCTCAGATCAGAGCACGTTCAGGAATACTGGTGAGAGTGTAATGGAAAGCACTCGAACCTGAGAACAACAATAGTTAATAAAAGGTGAGAATGAAAAAGATGAAATGCTACTAGCAGCTAACCTATTCGAACGGTCAAGGATAATGATCGTGAGGAAATGGACTTGGATGATAGAGTAAAAAGTTCAGATAGGGAAAAAGAGGAACAACATAATTGTGAACAGAGGAATACTACAAGTAGGTGAAAAATCTCCTCTTTCCCTTTCCCAATCCGTACATTCTCTTTACTACATCCATGTTTCATAATAACCATTTCTATCACGTCTTCCTTCCCAATCCGTCACTAATACGTTCAACTTGTGGTTTGCTTTCTAGGTCTCTATTCCGGTGATGGTGAAGTACTATTAGGTTCAAAAAGAAGCAGTTGTCGGTAGTTGTGATCCTTGTGCTGAAGTGCACGCTTTCAGATCCTTGATCATAGATTCCAAGAATTTCTCACTGATGTTATCGATGTTGACCAGGAATCCAAAATTGAGGTTGTTAAGGTTCTGGGTGTGAGACGTGCACAACTGGAGCGTGTCTTCAAGTTATTGAATTTTTTCCACCCCCCAACTCTGTCAAAGGCAAGGTAAGCATTCCGTTCTTTCTCTTTTGATCACCTTATTTATCACAGTCTCAAACATTACGGTTTTCATTGATTGATCTTTTCAATTTGAAACTTCATTCTTGGTTCGGCAGTCAGGAGACAACCCCCAAAGTTTCCAATGCCGCTAGTGTCACAGGCGTTTCATTTTTGGTGCTAGCAGTCACTACGACCTGTACGCTCATAGGGATGGAGCAAAAGGTTGAGCTGCATGTTCCCGCCGAGCTCGAGCGATTAAGGCTGGTATGGAATTCCCAAGACTTGGGCTGAAGATGACGCTGAAAGCTCCCAAGCCTCAAACAAAGCAAATGGTCAACCAAATCTCAATGCTTTTCCCTCACAAGCCACCTTCAGTATTGAGCTCTGCAACACAGTCCTCGCCATCTGGATATTATGGCATGCTCTTCCTTTTAATGGATTCTATGATGGTCCTTTAAGAGCCGCATTCAAGCTGGCTAATTAACAGGCGGACTTTTGGACCCCAACTTGGGCCGCTGGGATTGCCAAGGAGCTCTATTTCAACTTGAGTTCATCTGTTATTGATTTGGTCTTGGTAAGTTTTGATATATCTTACTCCTAGACTCTTATTTGTATGATTTCTTGTCATCTTTATATTAATGTAATGTCTTTACCGTTGTCTGAATTCAAGCATAATACTGGACAATTCTCCCTTGGGCACGACGTTTGGACTACCAAGGGTTACTAGATTGTGCTTTCATAGGAGTTTCAGCAAATTTCATCGATGAAGACTGGAATTATTGATCAGTTCACCTCACTCTCAAGCTAGTGGCCTGGAACAAGATGGGCTTTTTACTAGCTCGCCCAGTTGCCTGATTCTTGATTGCCCACAAGCTCCACACCAAGATAAGTCCTTTCCATGTTTCAATCCTTACATTATTAAACAAAACTAATTTATAATGTATCCTAATACATGATAGCTCAAACCACAGACTTGGGTTCTAACAATAACACAATGGCTCTGGAGATGGAACAAATGTTCTCAGAGTTGAATGAAAACATTCATTGGCATTATCTGAAGAACCACATCCAATGCTTTGCCCATTGGCATAAGCTTGGGATTGTGGTCAAGCATGGCTTGAACTTGATTGGTTTAGCTGCTGGGCACATCAAACCAACCACACCTGCTAGCACTTCCATTCCAATTCCCACCGTCATTCTCAACAACAACATGACCAAGATTGTACAAGGATCTGACAATTCTGACAACAAGATCTTTGCTCCACCATTATCACGTTGTAGAACTCTTTCAGTACACAGCTGAAAGCAGAGCCAAGAAGGGGATGAATGAAGACACAAATCAACAAACACACACAATCAAAAAAGAAATAAGTCTTGAGATGGTGAATTGAAAGACTTCAAACAAAAAAAGAAATGCCCTTCTTAAACAGGGATTTTGATTATCAATGAATTAAATTTAAGACCTTCAAGTCTTTGGATTAATAAGAACCAGGCTGAAAGAGGACAATAAAATCAAAAGTAGCACTATCCAGGCGCACTCAGGCACCTTCCAAATGAGCAAATGAGCTTACAACTCAACAAGAAATTATTAAAAGTGAATAAAGGGTCTAATATTATAAAATCCCAACTCTCATTAGTTGTTTACCCAGATAATAATGATAAAAAGATACAAAGCTTTATTCTAAATTCTAATAATAATTTTTGCTAACTAAAAGGCTCCCAAAGGGGAGGAAAAGAGACACTTGACTATATCAAAATTGAAACACACACAAAAAGAAATTAGGACACAAAACACCCCTCAAACTCGAAATTCATCTTCATACAGCCTTTTCACACAATAACTCTCAATGAACCCCCAAAACAAAGTTGATAGACAGATTCAGCGCACACAAATTCACAATCTACAAACTTTCAAGCTCACAAGTAGCACTGTAACTTAGCTGTTTACCACAAAAACCCAAATTTCCGCCATTTTCCCTTCAAAGCTGAATTAAGATGGGGAAAAGGGACCATATAAAAGTTCTGAAGTGACAGAAAGAAAGAGAATTTTTCGCTCTACAACTTTGCTCAGCCAAGCTAAACTCTAACTCTAGCGGTTGATAGTGTAAATTGAGATTGAAAATTGAAGGAAAAATTTGAAATGGGGGTTTGGTTAGTTTACCACCCCATATTACCACTAAAATTGATAAGGATGATGCTTGAAATTAAAGTTATTGGGAAATATGCGAAAATAGAATCTACCCCAACTAACATCTACCCTGAAATGGTGCTGTGGTACCCTTGAATTCAAAAGGTTCCAGGCAAAACTATGCATTTCTCAGTTTTCGAAAGTCATTTTTGAGTTTTGTCATGTCGGAAATTCTCCTGTGTCAAATGTAGTTGTAATTTTCAATGTTGTATTGCCAAACTTTGTTGTTGTATCATCTACTATGGTGCCCATTTAACTTTGAACCCTAAAGCTTATCTCAGTTTACCACCACCCTACTTTTTCCTCCAAGTCCTCAATTTTCAAAATTCAGCCTTGTTCAAACCCATCATGACAAACCCATAAAATTCTGTATACCTTAATAAAACCCATGTAAAAACCCGTAATTTTCAAAATTTCCACTTAACACCTTAACACCTATGAACTCTACATAACCCATACACTCTTAAGTAACCCATATGTCCTAAACCCATAAAATAATAATAAAAAACTTAATTAAATCATAATAGAAAATAAAATAAATTATAATTATAACAATAAAACCAAAACTACATCAAAACTGTAGTTTTGATTACCACAACGTCCTTCTCAAAACTCAACCTCTGATGTGGGAGATGAATCGGGTTATGATTATGCTCCATCAAGCACATGTGTTGTGGTTCAGGGAGCCATTAAGGTAGTAATCACTTACATACCTTGTCTTTCATTTGGTCAAATCATATGCTGACTAATTCATTGAAATGACCGCCAGCTCAAGGATATCAACGCCCTATTGACTCAAAGTAATGCTTGCCGTGGGGAATTTGCCGCTCAAGCTGCTCAGATGGGCTATGAAGGGCCTACCCCTATTTCTGGATGGGTTGTGCGCTGGAACATCGACTTAGTGATGTTTTTGAATTTGGTTGCTGGTCGCAATGTGAGTTTATTTGTTACGGTTTTCATTATCAGATTTCAATTGACTCTTGGACTTTTTAGGTTATTGATTTGATCCTGATCACCAATCAAAAGACAAGGTATTATCAAGGTGTGATGATGTCAATGGAGGAGTGGGATGCCGTAGAAGAATTGTGCAAAATTTTGAAAGTAAGTACTTACTTATTATCTTATCTCATGTCCAAAGTTTATCACTAACACTTTTCCTTGTGTGAATGATCAGGTATTTCACTTCTCCACCAAACGGATGGAGGGTGACTTTGCCTTGGGGTCAGTACTCCTGGCTGAGTAACTGCAAATGAACAAAGTCCTTCAGCAGCTGCGCAATGTGTCAAAATTCCCAAGCATAATGAGCATGATCAATACCATGCTTGCAAAACTATTGGTTTACCAAGACAAATCAGCCACTTCGGACGTCAGCATACTGGCTACAGTTATGAACCCAAAGTATTGACTTGAGAGGTCACAAGGGCATAGGAATTTGAAGATGAGAGAATGTGCAGCATCATCTTAATATGTGAGGTTATCTGATATATGGTTGAGTGAGTTACCTTCCCAAATTGTACTCCAGATTCCATCTTCAAAAATGAAATTTGTTCAGAATGCAGTCGAGCATAAATAGTCTGGGTGGTGATACTTCTCTGGAGCATGGTTTAGTACTATTATACAAACCAGCAACCAATTCATGAAGTAACACAACACTCCATGACTTGATTGTTACATGTTCTTGCACGCAAAGACATGCATGCGGCCGGTAATTAGGTATCTTGGTGCCATAACCTTTTACGCCTGGGTGTCATGGTAGCTCTGAGTGTGGAATATGATTCCCTGAAGACTGTTTAGTCCTATACAAACCAGTAACCAAGTAATGAAGTGACACAACACTCCATGACTTGGTTGTGTCATGTTTTTGCACACAATGACCAACCTTGCCTGTAACACTGCAAAAATAATGTATTTTTCCAAGGTGAAAAATGATTGAGTTTAATGCACAAAATGATTGATAATGCAAAATTAATGCAGAAAAATGCAGAAAAATGCAGAAAAATGCAGAAAAATGCAGAATGAATGCATTTTTAATCATTTTGTGAAATAAATGTAATCATTTTTCACCTTGGAAAAATCATTCAAGTTAAAGGCAAACAATGAATTTGAAGAAAATTGACAAATTGTCCAAAACCTCCACTGTTGCCGCTGAACAAATTCACATTTCAACCAAGCAAAGTTACGGACAAGCGAGATTTTTCAATTAGCGGGTAATTGTTCTCATCTAACAATCACCAGTAGCTATCTTCATGATACAACACTGACAAATTGTCCACGACTTCCAATGTTATACACCGTGAGCAATTTAACGACATCTACTTGTGTTTTTCCTCATCTGCCCCGCTAATTGATTGGCACCTAACATCATAGCACATCACCTTTGCCCCTCCAATTAGCAAGTAATCTATTCTCAACTATCAATCACGATTAGTGTCCTTCATGCCTGTATATTGGCACCCTCCAATTGTCTGTAGAGATAGTCAAGCATATCTTGATCTCGCATGCTCGCGGTAACAAAAGTGTTTTGTTATGATTGCTGAGTAGTGTATACTCCATATCAGATCATTTTCAATTTTTTTCATATACACACTTGAACCAATTGGCCGCCAAGTATATTTTGCTTTGTTTCTTTCAAATAGTGCGCAATTTATTGCCCACTACAACCAAAGCCAACCGATTATGGATCTGAATACAATCAGTTGATCAATCATCAATCAACTCACAGAGATTCATCCTCTTTCAATTCAACTACATTCATTATTCCAATCTGATGTAGCAAAAGAGAAAATTCGACTTAAAACAACCCAGAAATTTAATAATGTCAATGATTATAAATATTAAGAAGAATAAGATTGTGATCAATCTGATGCCAAGAATATTAGGATGTTTAACTCGAAGTACATACTATCGGATCAATCACTACTTCCACTTCTATGCCGGCATTCTCAATCTTGTCATGGAATCAAAATCAATATATTAATCAACATATTAACATGCAATGTCTCTTCTCTAATGATTGCAAACCAATCACAAACAACTATCACATGGATACAACAAAGAAGAAGAAGGATGATATCAAACCTGACATTTTGCTTAAACTTCTTCAAAAGCCTTCTTGATGCTTAGCTCATCTTTGATAAATTACTTGAGAAGACACAATGTTTGTACCAAGCTCCTTCAGTCCATCTCCTTGACTTCATCAATTTGGTGGTTCAAATCATAAGGGTGTGTTGTGTTTTTTTTTCATTCTGCTCAATGTCCAGTCTGTTGTTTTCAAAAGTGAGTACATACTGAAATATTTTTAGTTTGATTTTTGACCCATTCCTAGATTGATTGTCTCATCAGGATCAACTGTTTTCAAATCAATGACTGATCCTTCTTAAGTTCATTGAGAAGAGTTTGTTAATTTGATTCTTGTCAAGATCAAATATTGATCAATTGAAGCAACCTTCTCAATCGAGTCAAATTGCCACCCTGTACTTATCCTCCTCAGCCTCAGATACAAGCCCACCAATCACAAACAGTACATGATCAAACAAATACTATTCAAAATCATGTGTTGCTTAAATGGACAACATTGAGTTTAATCGATCCACCCATACCAAAAATGGACTGCAGCCGAGTTCTTTATGAAGAAAGCCATCCGCTCAATAGGGCAACCACTGGCGACCATCAAGTACGTCTTTCAAGTCCTCTCGATCTCAACCCAAAGCCAATTGGATCACACTCTTGAGTGTAGATTTAGTAATCACTAAATTGAGTACCCTGGCACACTCTAATACCCACCAACCACAGCTGAAGATATTGTATTGTCATAACTTCTGAGAAATCAACATTCATCACTCTTGAAACTAAACCAATCAACATGCATAATCAAGTTGTTCTGATGCATCAAGCCATCAAACACAAAGAATGATTTGTCTTCTTTCTTATCTTAATTCAATCATCATACTCCAGAGAAAATGTAATCAAAGGAATCACTTCAATTGATTTTGAAAAGAGAAAGAGAGTTTTGAGTGGGGTGATTTTCTTTTTTCTTTTGTAGAATTGTTGTTTGGAAAGATCAGAAAAAAAGTCTAGATGTGAATGTAGGATCTAATATTTATTTTCACCTAAAACTTCAATCAAAAGGAAACAATTAATCAAATCACTACCAATTTCTAAAAAAACAAAGTCCAGAATGAAAATGAAGAAAACACGAGGATGTTTGTTTAGAATTGGATTCTGTCAAGGTTTGGTGAGAGAATTTGCTTGGGTTGATGATGGATGGGATACCAAAGAGTTCAGAAGAATCAGTTGAGTTCATCCATTCTTTATAAATCAGATTTCTTATGTTTTATAAAGAAGTATTGGTTGTACTCTTGCTATTTGTTTGATCAGAAGGAATCCATTAGTACAATTTCATATAATTTAAACCAAGTCACAATGGAAATGAATCTCCAAGCCCCTAGCCAAATCATTCCCTTTCAAAACCTTAAGAGCTCCACCTTCAAACTTGAGAAATTCATAATCAAAACCATCAAAACATCGGTGGAACAATTTTAATTCATCAAGTACAATTGAATTATAAATTTTAATTCCTTCTAAGTATTTGAGCTCGTTGTATCAAAATTGAATGTTTCATTGAGAAATGCATTGGGATTCTTATAGAAGATATTGAAAAAGGAGTATACTCAATGAAGATGAAATTAAATGATAGGTCATGTAAGGTTTCTACTTTGAACATTGGGTCTGGTGTGTCTTAAGTTTATGGTCTTGATGTATTTGAAATGGTAAGTAATCATTTCATTTTTTGGTTCCCTTTAATCTTGATCTGATTTGATTTTTTTCATTGATCAATAAAAGGGATGGGAAAGATTAACAAATTGGGAAATTTAATTATTGATTAAAACTTATTCACAAGAACAAAAATCAAACGTTGAGAATAATGATGAAGGATTATTTGGACAGCAACTTGATTATGTCAGATTGATTTTCAACTGAAATTTATGAATTAATTGAGAGATATATCAGATTTTGCTTTACATTTAAAAAGATGGTGTAGGAATTGGTCTGATTGAAGTTTTTTGGGATGGTTCTGGATTTGAGTTTTGTGGTTTATGTAGAATCAGTTGAGCTCATATTATTAATATGTAATGATTTCAAATTCAGTTTCCAGAAATCCAAGTCAAGAATAAGTGGGTGGAAATCAATGGTGATGAGATGTAAACTATTTTCTTCCTTTTCCTTGAACGTACAAAAACTTAAAGCTGGTTCATTACCCCTCTGCAAACAAAATGAACAAGTTTAATGATTTTAATAACTTTTCTTAGACCATGGATAGAATTACCAAACAAGTATTATGATTTTTGAATTCAAAATCAAGACAAACCAGATGATAAAGTCAAAATATGTGCAGCAGGATCTATGTTCAAAACTGAAGTAGGACCAAATGTGCAAGAATGACACCAGCTGAAGCAAGACTGAAAGAATTTAAACTAAAGCAAACATGGTCGTAAGTCAACCCAAAAACCCCCAAGAGACCCTAAGTTATCATCAATAGCAGGGTTCAAGCCAAAAATTCCAAGTAGGAATTTTACAACATCCAAGGGAGTTTTTTAGAACAAATTTTACCTGAAACTGACTTGGGCATCATAAGAATGGGCTAAAAATAGGCCACTATGTCTCATAAAGAAAAGAAAAAAAGCTTTAAGACCAAGGTCAAAACACTGGAAAAAAGTATGTTTTATCTGTGTTATGGACTTAACAAGAGAGAAGGAGGAAAAAAACAAGCGTGAGGGAACAAAAAAACAATTTATATGCCTTTTCTTGATCCAAAAAAAGATGTTTTGTTTTGATCCAAAAAAAATAATCAAGCATCTCAAAATCATAGGCATTGACCTATAATTTTGGAGCTTGTGAGTGCCTCTAGAGCAACTTGTGAGCTTCAAAACGTGAGCTATTGATTAAGGTTTCCCAGTGATGCCTGAAACACATTTTGTGTTTTATTTCATTCAACTTGAAAACTGCTAATTGGTATAAAGATCACCAAATGGTACAATAGGAGAGTTCAAATTAAACCATGCTTCAAATATAACCATCCCTACTTTAAAATTTTACCTATAATCTTGCAATTTTCAAAACACTTTCAGAAAGCCCTGCTTGAGGGCCACATTCCAGCCAAACAAAATGTAAAAAATTATTTAAGCACTTTTTGGCCCACTTGAACTCCCCTAATGTGAAATATTATAATTTGTAATATACTCTGACAGAACGATACTTGAGGTACTCTGATATTATCAAGTCAAAAATTCCAAGCAGGAAATTTATAACTTCTGAGTGATATTTTAAAGCACAAGTTGACCTGAAAGATCACAAGAAGTCTTAAAAGGTGTTTAAATATAAGCTACTAGGTCTTATAAGCAAGAGAAAAACAAGCTCTGAGACTAGGTACAAATGCTGGAAAAAGGACATCATATCTGCTGTTATGGATTCAACAAGAGAGGAGGAGGAAAAAAACAACCATTATGGAATAAAAAAGCAACTCATGCGCCTTTTCTTGAGACAAAAAGAGATGTTTTTTTCCTTGACCCAAAAATATAATCAAGCTTCTTAAAATTATAGGGCTACTTTCAAGCTGTAAAAAGTGCATTATAATTCAAGCCTTTCAAGCAATGACCAAACCACATTTTGGGTCTGATTTCATTTGACTTGAACCCCACTATTGAAATCGTTAGGAGGTTAGGGGTTAGGATTAGGGGCTTAGGGGTTAGGATTAGGTGTTTAGGGGTTAGGTGTTTAGGGAGTTCGGCTTAGGACAAGGATATGTGGTATTGCCTGTTTTCACAATGACCAGCTTTCCTTGAAAAACTTGATCCCACCACATTTAGGACTCACAAGCAGCATGGCCTCTATACCTCTTTGCCTCATCCCCATTCAGTGCTTGCTGCCAGCAACAACAATTTGATTCATCTTTAGTTGCCTTGACCATGTCATATACTTGGGATAGCACTGTGTTACTCATACTGTAACCAGTGACCAACATTATTTTATGATTTTTTGATCTAGATTTTGATAAAATTTCATCTAAACAATTGCCCCTGACATGGAAGCTTGCATGTTTGGGCAATATTTGAGCCAGCATGGTCTTCAGAATTCCTTACAGATGTGTCTAAGATGAGCCCTTCTTACAAGTGCGGTGCCCGCCGCTCAATTCAGCTAGTACATTATATTCACAGTGTAATTAGGTATTTTTCTGCAATAACTTTTTGCGCCTGGGTGTTATTGCATTTCTGAGTGTAGCATTTGATTGTTTGAACATTTATTAGTAACTAGCGGATCAGCGGCGGGCGCCGCGGTCAGGGATCCTTATTTCTAGGTAGGCTTGACAACTGAACATTGGCCAGTGGCATTGCACTTGAGATACTTCTTTCAACCTGTTTCATTTGTTATGTGGTAGTGCAAATGTAGTTCAGTAACTTGACTAACCCATCAAAGGAATCATTAATATGTTTCTCAAGGCGCTCTTTCTGATCACTGGCCAAACATTTCCTCTTTTCCCATCAATTTAGTCTTTCATCACTTCCAGATCAATTACTATGATGATTTTTCTTTTTAAGGTCCAAAACTTTTTTATTTAATTGATTGAATTCCAAACTAACTTGAGTTAAAATCTCGATAAATGAACTCATCAAACCAAACAAACAAACAAAAGTAGAAGCATGTTGAATCAATCTTAAGGAAGATGTAGTTGTACTAACTAAATAAGTTTGTGATGAATTCATTAAATCAGTTTCATACAAAATTAAATTTTGATGTGATAGATTGATTGATGTTTTAAAGAAATTGATCAACTTTTTTTCAATTTTTTTCTTGGTGGTGAGTTTCAGTTTTAATGATTTACAAGGTCTTGGGCAGCTACGCCGCCCCTTTATGCTTCATCTTGCTTAAAACAGAGCAGGACCTTGTCACAACAATGAACCCCTAATGACTAGTGTTCCAAAGTTTGATCTTCAAATCACAACTTCACCAGCAGCGCAGCCACAACCCTTCAACCTGGTCTGGTGATCCAGTCAAACATCTCAATGTAGAACGTAGCACCAGTGACCAGGAGGCCTCCCAAATAAAAAAACTCTTCACATTTGCAAGAAACTCAACCATTTTAATCAAATTGGTAATGACTAAAATGGATAGCACTGAAGCACACCAGCTGTGTAAGTTGCAAACTTTACTGATTGAGAATTTGTAAAAACAATAAAAATTGGTTTAACAATTTGAAACTGATGATGATATGCAATCTAAGTTTCTTGAAAGGCATGGACTGATGAAGTTTCATTCAAATGCATTTCTTTGGGTGTGTCTTGAACTGAAACACAACAGATTCACCAACTTTTATCTTCATTTATGTTTAGGTAAGAATGATACTATAATGGTTTTTGCTCAACATACTGGATGATTATATTGTCCTGATTTAACAAAGCCCATCACAACAGATGTGACAGGTGGGGTATTAGCTGCAAACCAAAAAATACCCTCCTAATCTTTGAGGTTTCATATGAACTCTGCTCAGCACGGCTAAGAATGGACTTGAATGCCTGGTAACAAAATCATTCCTCCTTGACCAATCTTGATATCTGCAAAAGTTTCATTCCTAATTACTTCAAAACACATTGAAACTTTTATTTGGCGAGTCTCTTCAGTGATCACACAAAATATGATTTTGGTAACACTTTTATTTCCAATCTCAGGTCTTATAAATTGATGACTTGCAGCCTTCTCCTGAAGTTTAGGAATCAAGAGTGATAAGACATTGTAAATATCCTTTTCCCTCTTCAAAGACCCAGGTTTTTTTATTGACAGAGCATCGTGGATGCAGAGATAATTGCCCCACTTTGCGTGCAAGTTTTATATGTTGAAGAATGTTTCAGGAGTGAATTGACAAACAAAACAGCACTTCACAATTAATTTACTTTACGCAGCTGAATTGAGTAGAGGAATGGTTCGAAAATGGCAAAATCTGTCTGGGGATGTCCAAATAATTCCAATGAAGTATAGGGAGAAGATGATTTCTCAAGATATTCATAGAGACCAATGCTTTGATGATTGAAATGTTTTAAAACTCCATCAAGCGCACTAATTAAATTTATATTAAGCTGGCATGCAAAATCATTCAGCAAGAAGAGGTTCACAACATGGAATATTGATACCTTCTAATTCATCAATCAACATCTTGCCACTACAACATAGAATGGTACAATGGTTGGAAACATGAATCAGATTATCAGGACCCATGTCAATTAGAGGCCATAGCCAATTGAGATGAGGCCAAATAGATCAAGAGCATCCTTTGATAGCAACTACTACAACCATGACAAAAGACTTGCAAAGCATGGATTGGTATTTAAGAAGTTGTCTTGAATGTGAATGAAGAGAAACAAAGGTAGCACAAGCCTCCAGGAGCTGAGAGGTAGTCAATGATGTTTTCAAAGAAATATATTGTATCAGTGGATGGTCCAAATATTGAGTGACAATGGGACAGTGACCTACCCAAGTGATTGAATCATCTTCAGGACCCTTTAGTATGTCCTCTGCGCTAATTGTCAATGAGGCACCAACATTACGCTTGCTAAGATCCGTCAAAGCCGGTTTGGTGTTTTTGAGTTTGACACCACAGAGTTTCAAGTAAAGTGTCATGTTACAAAATGAGCTACCCAGAGCTTTCTTGCTACCAATTGTACATTTGAACTGAACAGCTTGATCAAAGAGAGCATGAATGAGTGGCATTCCAATGATAAGTGATGTTTTGAAATTGTCAACTCCAATCTAAACAAAGGATCAAATGTTGATGAATCACATTTCTTTCTACAGAGTGTACAATAGTTGATTTGGAATGTTCATTGATCATGTCCTCAGATTTTTCAATGATTTGGCTTGTTGTGGAACTTTGACTTTCAATCTAAATGTTCCCTTACAAAAGAGTACAATTGCTAGGACATATCAAATGGAAGGCGTGTGATCTGATTGCTTTGGCATTAGCATTCATAGGCTGACCAATTACTGCAAGCATCTGGGGAATCACAGACTGGAGTTCAGTCTGTAGTCAATCGTCCAAAAGTCACAATTATGCTCAGGCTAAGAATCAAAAAAAGTCCAGTTACTTACCATAGAAATCTATTGATCAAATATATTCCCAAGTTTTGATGGTGTGCTGAACGCAAAATGGATCCATATTTAGCAAATGGGCAGATTTTGATCAGGAATATTGAGATGCTGATTTTGATTAATTTCATTGTTCATTGTTGGCTAGATATTGAAAGAATAATCTCGGAGGAGGTTACATATAGTCGCGAACTGATTACTGAACTGATGGGAGTCAAAATGAGAGCAAGGATGAAACGGATATGCAAAAACCTACTGGAGTCCATTATAGCCAAGTGATGGTCATTGATGGATGCAAGCGTGAAGGCTATGGGCTCAACACAGTGTGGTATCTTAGTTTTGCAACATGTCGACAAATAGCTGTCTCAACAGGGTGTGAAGATGGGCATGGCACCGAGGCTCACCAAGGCAAATTTAATTGAGCAGGCAGGAATGGAGAATTGGGAGAAGGTTGTCTCAGTTTGTGATTTTAAGATATAGATATAGATAGAAAGACACTGTATTCAATAAAGCAATGGAATTAGCCGCTGCTGGAGACGGTATTGAATCAGCAAAGTACCCAAACGTATACAAGACTGTGAACCTGATCAATAATAAGATAAGACCAATTATCAATCGTAGTAACTCAGTGATTCCCGCGATCAAAAATGAAAGCTTGTTAAAAGCTGATTGACCTCCTGTTTGATTGATTTCATCTAGAATAGTAGAAGCCAAAGTTTTGAGTAGATTGGACTGAAACCAATATCCAGATCCGACCACATCACTATTTGAAGAAATATGTTAGCAAAAGTGATGGAAGAAGTTTAAGATGGATGACTGACCTGAATTGAGATTCAATCAAACAAGCACCTTGTAATCTTGCTGAGCTAAAAACATCCAATGGTTTTTCAAAATTAAGAAGATATTCTGAATTCACACTACAAGATCCTGTAGTAAGAGAATAAAGCACAGCAGCAGCAGCTCCACGATCACAAGCAAGAGTACAGATATCATCAACCATTGTAAATGATGAGGTATTGGTATCACAGCTATGAATGGTTTTAATTGATTGATTGAGTTGTGATTGATTGGTTGTAATTGATTGAGTTGGGTTTGTTGATTGATTGGGCAATTGAGATTGATTGAGTTAGAGTTGTAATTGAATGATTGAGATGGAATGAAAAGATTCGAGTCAGATTGAAATTCTGCTATTGAATGATTTGAAATCCAACATACTTGATCATGGCAATCCAAGGAGCATTAGCAGGAGGTCAACCAGTAGCATTAAATTAGAGAAATGAAGTAAAACACCTTGCAATAATAATATATTGAAGATGATGAGTTGATGATAGAATTGAATGAAAAAAGAGGAATGACATACATGTAAAGAAAAAGAAGGAGTATATCATTAGCTTGAAGTGATCTGTTAACTCCATCAGAAAAGATACCGATAGGATGCCAATTCATTTGAATAAACCAATTAGTATCAGCTAGATTAGGATCAATTTGAGGGATTGGATCATTATTTGGAGTACTGCATCTAGATCCAAGGCTTCATCTTTATCTATACTATTGTGACTACCACAACACTGTTTCCAAAGAAGGACTAATATTTATATTTGATAATCAGATTCCTTCCGCTCTAGCTTCTTTGTTTGAATCGGTTTGATTTAAATCTTTACCTTTATACATCTCAATCTGAATTTCTAGAGTAGGTTTGATGGCTGAGCTACCCTTCTGGATTGAATCTAATCAAAAGATTTCAAAACAATGGTTAATAGATGCAAAAGATGATCACTAACCATTATCTTGTGAAATGATATTATCTGATTTGGCTTGATTTCCTAATTCTCTATCAATCCTTACACCTTTATCATGATCATGATCTTTTCTTGAGCTTGTTGTTGTTTTGGGTTTTGATTGGTCGCTGATTTAGTGTTAGCAACACTGGGTAAGCAATGCTGCGCACCGCAACAGGCCAAATCAGTGCAGCGTAGCTCTTCAAAAAAACTGGATTTTTCCCCAGGTCCGTAGCGCAACACCTACATAACTCAAAGAGCGACGCTACAGGTGGCAGTGTTGCTTTACAGCGCTGCGCAACAGGCGCAACACGCAATGCAACACGCCTAATCCAGTCCAGTGTGAGCAAAAAGCAATTCATTCAAGTGAAAAGACATACAAAACATATCAATGATAGTTAAGAAATTTTAAACAAAGTATTACTATTAATGATAGTGAAGAAATGATCAAAAACAATAAGATACAGATGGTAATAAATAAGTTAATAAAGACAATAAATGAGAGTAAAGAAGTAGAAAAGCGCAAACAAGTAAAAACAAATAAAGGAATTAATCAAGTCATTGATATTCCTATGGCTTTGAATACCTTGGTAGAATCTTCAAACAGGATGCCAGGCTCAACACCCTCCCTTATCCAAAGTCTGCTCGAGACCAGACTTTCAATGAATCAAAACCAAACTATCTTGAAATTGCTGTAAAAACCCATGTAAAACTCGGATCAAAACTCTTTGACAATCTTCTAATGTGATTTCTTTTAATGAAATTTTTCATTCAAGTTGATTTCCATTGAAGCTTTTCAAAATCTATTTCAATCAAATGATTCAAATTAGATAAATGAATTCCAAGTGTTGATACACATTTTGCTTGATTGTCTGTTGGGATTGGATACGTTGCATTCACTCTTGAACAACCAAAACTTTGAAGTTGGGTAAGATCTAAGATGATTTCAACTAAAAAACTTTCAGTATAAGCTGGTCTTTCAGTTGGAGAAGTTAATGAGAGAAGAGTAAGTGAGGTAAGTTGAGAGATTGGTTTGATAAATAAATTTGGCATTTGACCATCAGATGAAGGATTATAACTACCAGATTCTACAGAATTATTTGAATTGGATGGTTCTGAAAGTGGTATGATCGGTTTTGGATCTAAATCAATATCAAGATTGATGATATTTGGATAAGTTTCAAAGATCTTAAGTATCACTTCTGATCTTGATTTAGGATCCCAATCTGGTCCATCCAATGAACTTTCACTCCAGGTTTCTTCAAATTTGATTAATTCTGATCTAGAAGCTCTCTGCCAAACTTTCTTAACCTGATTTGAATGTGGTTTGATGATCTCTTTGAATGTAAAGTTGATTTTTCTACCGTATAACCTTAAGAATCGAAACTCTGAAAAAAATCAAGATATAAATTTACTCAAAGACAAAAAGAACAGAGATTCAAGAGAATTGCCTGGTATAGATAAGGACAACATAATTGATAAAACGTGTGATCTACAGAATCAAGTGATCCAATATCGATTAAACAATCATCATCAGAATCACAAGAATGGATTGTAGAATGAACAGAATCAGATTCATCATTAGATAAGATTTCTAACTTTCAAAAAATAAAAAACATCATCTTGATCAGATATGAATGATTTTAAAAGGATGAAATAATCCAAACTGACTATTATTTGTTGAGGTTGGTTTTTGGTTGGATTGGTTTATCCATTTATCAGATCTTGTTTCTGAATCTGAATCTGATATATCTTCAGAATGATCATGATTGTTATCGTTATTATCCTTTTTAAACTATCAGTTGGAGTTGATGATCCATGTGAATGTAACCAATAAATGATAATATGCCTAATGTGTCCAGATACATCACGATCAAGTTTAGTTTGGCTGGCGTATGAGAGAGGGTTGGGAGGGGTTGGCAGTTGATCATGTTATGGAACTTGAAGTGTGATTTCCAAAGGGGAAAGTAGACACCTGGGTGACAAAAACCCAATTGGCCTCCATGGCCCCGCAACAACCGCTGCCTGTGGTCTGCGGTGCTACAAGGAGTGTTGGAGAATGAAAGGTTCTCTAGGTGTTGTGTCAAAACCATTAAGGAAATGGAAACGTCTTCTGAACGGATTGGGATTGGATGGAAACAAAATCAACTGGTATGAGGCTGAATCCGTGATAGGAACTAGGATTGTGTTAGAAGGAACTTACCGCATTCGGATGTGATTAGGGGATAGTGTGTTTACTGTTGTGTTTTGTTTGTAGAGAGCTTGTGACTTTGCTAGAGTTGTGTTCCCTTTTAACCTCCCTCTCTCTTCCATCTGAATCTTTTTCCCCCATTGTGGAAAAAGATTCTAAAGGTGAGAAAGTGTTATTTCTTTATCCTAATATCACTTTACGAAGTAACTGTTACTAAAACTTCTTTTACACTATACCTCTACGTTTTACTATTTCTCTTATTTCTCTTTTAGTAGTTTTCTGCATCATCCACGTTCCCTCATTCAGGTCTGTTCTCGAGTTAAGAACTCGCTGTCTCTGTCATCAGCCCGTGTCTAGTCAACACCAGGCTGAACTGTCTTGTCACCTTTATAAAAGGTTAGTAGTTGTGTGTGTGTGATACCATCGTGGAAAAAGATTCTAAAGTAGTTTTCTTCATCATCCACGTTCCCTCATTCAGGTCCGTTCTCGAGTTTAGAACTCGCTGTCTGTGTCATCAGCCCGTGTCTAGTCAACACCAGGCTGAACTGTCTTGTCACCTTTATAAAAGGTGCGTTCTCGAGTTTAGAACTCGCTGTCTCTGTCATCAGCCCGTGTCTAGTCAACACCAGGCTGAACTGTCTTGTCACCTTTATAAAAGGTTGTGTGTTTCTGTTGCAGTAGCTTAGTGTCTCAGCCAACTCGAATTCTTACAAGGAGTGCCTGCGTAGCGGTCCAGAAAAAAAACAATTTCCAAGGGTTCAGAAGCTCTGCGGGTTTTTTGACCCCACGAGAAACGCTGCACAGCAGCGCAGCACCCTCTGAAAACCGCAAAGCCCCGCTGCGCAACAGCAACGGGGGGTGTTGCTTACCCAGTGTTGGTGTTGGGTTTTTGGTTGGAGTTTCATGTGTTCAAATTGGGTCTTAGATTCAATTGCTTTTGAGATTTCTTTTGATGACAATCTGATGAAGGTGAAGAAGGAATACTGTCTTCTTCTTCATCATCTGAATTTAGATTTGATTCTGGTTGACTTTCCAATTGTTTTTTAACTTGTGATGGATATCTTCTTGGACTTTTTAGAATTGGATTTGGTGAATTGGCTTTTAAAAGAAAGGTTATCATTGGTTTTTCTTGTTCATAGATTTAGTCCAATGATGATGAAAATGAAAAATCAAAACCTTACGATTTGATTGTTATAAACTTGAAGTTGAAGTTGGATTCTTGGTTGTATTCTGTTTGACCACAATTTCTCCGTTTCTTTAACAAGTAGCTTTGAACCTTTGTAGTGACAAACTCTGCAGCAGATCTTTGAGTCTTGAGAATGCCTCGCCAGCCAAGTTCACTGAGTTTAGTCACATCTAGAGGTCTCTTGGGATTGGTTTGGTGGGAAAATGTTGGGATTACAATCTCATCTCTCAAATCAAGTCCACCTTGTTGACCATCCCTTCATACTACTGTTGGCAACGGCCAAGTCACCACAATACCCAAGAAGTTTTTGAGCTGATTTTTGAGTGCCAATCAAGCGTAACAAGACTGTGATATCATGATGAACAGGAAAGATGAGAGGGACAGATTAGTTTGTTATACAACTGGAAGAAATAGAGATCATCTATAACTCACAGTAGTTTGACAGGCCATGACAAGAGGTAAAGTTGGCAACAGCTGAGCCTAAGGGGGTTGGAGTCTTAAGTGTACAGCATGTTAAGGGTTTAGGGGTTTAATCCAGTTTTGCCAAGAAACTGGGTTGTGCCTTTAGTGTTATGATACCTAACCACTGATTATCAAGAAAGCCTGTGAACCATTGCCTCATGATTACCCTCAGGCATGTTGGTCCGGACACTAAACAAACAACACATATTGTTTGTCAGCGCTTATGACACTGAGGACAACAAATAATTTACATTTTTGAGTGACATGTGTTGATACATGTCGCTCATCCCATGTCACCGTGTGACATTGCTCAATATGGCCGTGTGTCACTATGTATTATCTTTCCAATTCTCAAAACTGAGTTTCCCTCATCACAATTAAACTCAGCCATTGCCTTCACTACTTGTTGACTGTTGTCCTGCTCAACAAACACATCCAAAGGTTCCAACATTGACATACCAATTCCCCATTGGCAATTCAAGCGCTTGCTCTATCCACATAAGGTAATGTTGATGTCATACTTCTCCTCTTTCACTCCATTGTGTTTTGTCTTTTCATCTATCATATCATTCATCGAATAGTAACTCTGCTTGATTAGCAATTAGTCTATCAAGTCAAATCAATCACATATGTTCAACCGGGTATTGTTTTTTTTCTATACGCCAACCAGATAACTCCAGGTAAGTTATGTTGATTGTTTGTGTTTGTGTCTTGCTTCGTGACAAAGATACTGATGAAAGTCACTTTCTTTGCCTCAAACATCCCTGAAACAATCAATATCAATCCCAGACTTGAAGCTGTCAATCAAATCACTGGTTTTCACTTTGACCTTGCAATAGTCACTTCGACCTTGAGCTTTCAGGTAAGTTATGTTGATAATTCACATTTTCTTCTTGCTTTGTGACAAAGATACTGATGAGAGTCACTTTCTTTGCCTCAAAGATCCCTGAAACCATCGATATCAATCCCAGACTTGAAGCTGTCAATGAAATCACTGGCTTTCACTTCAACCTTGCAATAGCTTTCATTATATGGACTTATATCTGCCTATTGATTTGCACTATAATCTCCTTGTAGGTGTGATCTTTGGTAAGTGCAAGCTTTGGTAAGCATAGGTGTGTTGACTTATTTGTAAGTGTGATACAAATCGACCGTTTGGAGAAGGTAATTCCGCTATTACGACTTATAACAAATTTTTGATTACAACTACAATTGGTTTATAGGTGTGATCTTTTGTTAGTTGGATCTTTGGTAAGCATAGGAGTGTTGGCATATGTGTAGGGGGGCAAGGTGATAAAGATGTGGGCATTTGTTGTGGCATAGATAGCCTTTATACAACTTGAATTACACACATTTGCCGGCTTTATCACCTTGCCCCTCTACTTTATGTTTTCTCTTACCTATGTCTTGATATTTGCTTTCTCAAAACAACTGGTTTGAAGCTGACTTACTTCAAAATATCCGCGGCAAGGCAGAAGAATTGCCAGAATAATGACCGACTTGGAACCTAGCTGGGACCACCATAAGCAAATAAAATATGAGGATGTGTAAGCTATGAAGTCCTTACTAAATGTCAAAGTTCCTTCAATGCCTTTGATTATAATCCTTAAGATCTCCAAGCGGGGGCCCACACATGGGAGGACTTCCAGGAGTGGTGTACTTATCCGACCTTTTAAAGGTGATTGATGCGAAACGGCAGACTGGATTCAATGGTGATGATGTAAGCTGTTTAATACCAATCAAACACAACTTGTAGACTATTACTAACAAGAAGTGATTCAGTAATTTGTAGCTTCCGCCTCCATTCACACAGCCTAAATCATTCATAGACGTACCTCATCATTTACTGGCCAAAGATGGTTTCCCATTGCAAGGGAATTGGCGGGATCCAGCTTGTCAGAAAGATATAAGTCAACCAAAGCCTAGGCCTCAAAAGCATGGTGACCAAGTAACATTAGTGAGGTTAAATTTACTATAAATATTTGAATGTGTAAGTGCTAACCTTTCACAGATTCTACAAGGCTAAAAACTAGTGGGTTGTTGCCATCTGGGGTAAAAGAGGGGTTGAAATCAGGTGTGAACGAAGTTATTGACCCACTACAAATTCCTCCTAAGTAAGTAAACATATATTTAACAATAACTATTGAAAGAATAATTACTGACCCATTATATGTTTCTACCAGGCTACCAACTGGCGCATTGATACCATCCGGGGTGGAAGAAGCAGAAATCTTAGGAAAGAGATTGCCTGGGGTCAAAGTGGTCAAACCCAAGCAAAATCTTCCTAATTAGTAAGTAGTCATAGTTTTTGTACAGAGGTCAATAGAATTCTTACATTTCAAACTATGTAGTGAACGTCAGCCAATGTCTTTACCATTGCTTTATGACTTGGAGCAGGGTAAGGAAGGAGTCAGGGTCCCAGTTGCTGGGAAAGTACAACGTGGGGCTACAACGTAAGTAGTCTTACATTACCTATGATAGGTGTCATTGCAAGCAGGCTGAGAAGGGAATAGCGGCGCATAAGGGTGATGTGTCTTTGGGTTTGGAAGCGTCAAAGCCTGGTGTATCGTTCAGAAAGGATTGTTGAAGTTTCAACAATCCGTTCCTCCCAGTGGAAGACTATGATCGGACTATGGAGATTGTGTCAGAATTTTATCAAGTCATTGACCACGGCTTAGTAGATAGAAAAACTAAAAAGCTTATTTGTACCTTCACATTTGAGGATTTTGAAACAATGGATGAAGATAAGCGTCAGGAACATCAGAGTGATGTGGAGACAGTCATGAAGGCCACAGAGCTCTTTCAAAGGTTACCTACCCAATTTCAGGTGCCTTGATTACAATTCTGCCTTCAAAGAGCAGCTCTATGAAATCAAAGTCAAATCATTTCCCGTTACCCGTGGAAAACCTCAATACTCAACTGTCTGCACTGCCATTTCCTGCCGAAGCTGCTTCCTTGTGTTCTTCCCCTCTTTCATTGCTACCAGGCTCTGATATTGATGAAATTTAGTTTAGGGACTTGCTTCATGGTGAAACTGTTGATCTCCTACCTGAAGACATCAAAAATTGAGTTCACAATCTAGTGGATCAACCTCAGTATGCATCTTCTAGCAAATCATCACCTCTCACATCACTCTCAGTACTGGAAGCAAAGATTGCCAATGCTAATCCTACTTCTGCAGTGATCAATGCCAAAGGCTAAAAGTGCACCACAAATGGTGCACTTCTTCACGGTAAAATGTCTTGTTTTGGTGCTTGAGCTGGTTATGATAGCAAGATCCTATAATTGCCTTACGTTCCTCACCATGGTGCCTTGCTCTCCCTTTACAAACTCTTTCTCAGTGAGCTTCGAAACTTTGGTAGTCATGCTGGTTCATGCTTTGAAACATTTGCCAACGAGGCTTTTTTTGCGGCCCAAAAGCAGCTCAAAACTTTGAATGCCCCTGTGATGACTGCGCTACACCCTTTCAAAAGGAATAAATTGCACAAGATGAGATATGTTGATTGTTTTTTTGTGCAATTAGTAGGAGAATCTTGCTACAAATCTGGCTAATAAACTTATACAAACAAGAGATCTATGATAGCACAAAGGATCTTCTAAGTTTGTCATAATGAAACAAGGGTGTCACCATATTCTAATGGTCAAATAGGGACATTGAAGGAAGTTCATGTAGACCTATTGTTTCCAAATTCAGCCACCAAGGAGAAAAATTGCCGTTGCTATTTCTTTTACATCTACAAAGGGGTGCTGGCATTTCACCAAAGTCTAACAAAGAAGTGAATAAAATAATCCCTTTTTTTCCAAATGTCTCCCATCAATGTGCTGTTGGAAAATGGACACTGTATTTGCCTTTGAGCTTTATGTTGTTTTATCAATAGGGCTGAAAGGATTACTTTGTCTTCTTCCTGTTTTTGCTTGCAATGGTTTATGTAGGCACACTGGTCCAAGGAATATGACATCATGAGAACCTAAGAAAAGAGGATGATTTGTCTTTGATGACCATGATCTTTGTCTGACAGGTCTTCATTGTCATCATTATAATCCATGGAACAAACTAATGTCAAAGAATCCACTAAGTTGGGAAAGAGAGTTGATGAAATGGGTGAACTTGAGGGTGTGGTGGATGCAAGAATAGAAAGAAGTGTGATCATGGTGTCACGTGATGATAACACCTTCCTACGGGCTGAGAATTTAGGCATCTTTGAGGGGGATGGGACAGTTTTGGATGGGTTGGGGCTCTCAAACCTCTGGGGCTACCCACATAAAAAAACATATGAAAAAACCAAGAGTTCCATGTCATACTTGTTTTCTCATACAATTATTTATGCGGGTTTTCACATTTGTGTACTGCTAATCATTGTCAAAACGGCTGTACCTTCATATTTTCTGAACTTTTGGATTGTAATGATGGTGACAATGTGATGGCAAGATGGCTACTTTTGAAAAAGTGGGTTTTTCCATTGAGTCAATAGATACTCGTAGTATGAATGAGTGCATCTTTGATCACCTTCAAGTGATCACGGCACTGCGGACACAGGACACGACCCCCTCTCCACGGGTGTTGAAACGGTCCAGTCGGCCAGAAGTACGCACGGGTTCAGATTTGTTGAGTGGAGATTCGGACCTGACTGTGGTACTGCCAACAAGTCAAAGTGTACCACATCATATCATTTCTTCACTCGATCGAGTTGTATCCTGAATTTTGACTTTCATTCATGTTAAGCTTCAACTCTAGCTGTCTCTATCCTCTGGTCTCCCTGTCTCGTCAAACTTACTGCCTGACCGGTTGCTCTCAAGAGTTCGTATGATATGACTTCCAGCGTTGATCAGCCCAACATCCCAGCTACCTCCCAGCATCTCTCAGGATTCTCCCCACCAGCAATCGAATCACATCTCCATCTACACGAAACTGTTACGCCCTCCCTTGACAGTGTAACTAACCCTCCACCTCGGCCACGTACCCCGCCTCATCGACAGGTTCCGCCCAGGAAGCCTGTCAAGGGAATCCTCAAGCCCCCGCGTCCTCCTCAGGCGAAATTCAACTTCAAGCGTGATATACTCAATCCTTTCAGCACTCGTCTTGGATATGCCACTGTCGAAGAGAGTCCTCTTAATGCTGTCGTTGGAACTGGCACAGGCGCTGTAGGTCAAGGGGTTCAGGCAGCTGCGGGCTGGGTTGGTAGTGCGTTCAAGCGATTAGGCGCCGTAGCAGCGGCTGAAAAAGCTAAGCTCGACGATGCTCTTCAGTCTCAAACTTTGCTCCCACAACCTCGGCAATCATCTACGAGCAAGCCTTCTGACACAAATGTTCACAATGAGCACAAGTCAATTCCTCCCGTCGATCCTTCTCAAGACCGCCAAAGCTCCATATCTGTTGAGTCTATTGACAACCTCCAACCTTCGATCACTTGTCTCACTCCCGCAACATTGCCTCTGGCCACCACCTCTGTTGAATCCTCCAGTGTCACCAACTCCTCGCAAACGTTCGCAGTCTCTGTGGTGCCTCCTGTCCCGAATCCTCAAGCTGTGCTGAGCGTCTCGACTCTCAAGAAAGTTCACTTTACCATGTCAGATCTGAAAATAATCTACCCAATCAGCAACTCTCAGCCTCCTTCCTTCGATCAATTAAACAAGCTACGTATCAACGAAGCTCGGAGGTTATTAATTTCCAATCGACTTTCTCAGCCTGATCGTCTTCCGGATCAGCCCGCCAGTGGTCCGAGCTCACATCTTCCTTCAATTGACTTGAAAAATGGTTGGAACGCCTCTAGCCTTGAGTCGCTATACGATGAGTGTTGCAGAACCAGGGAAGAAGGTTGGGGTATTGTGAAATTACGGGAGATCATCAAACAGGCGGCACCCAGTCCGCCCAAATCCATAGATCTCACTGGCATACAGTTGAATGGCTGCGGCTCGGTTGAACTTTTAGGTGATTTGATCAGCGTTGACTTCGGGCTAAACTCTCTAACGCTTGAAAGTTGTGGATTGGAAGACGATACCCTGAAACCGATTTTGCATGCCCTTTTGGTCAGCGGTAGCCTGCCATCCCTCAATCTTGCAAATAATAAAAAAATTAGAGCAAAGGGATGGAGGATGGTGGCGGTGTTCTTGACCAAAGTGAGTTAATGGTCAGTTTTTACAGGAGTCAAACCCTTGATCCACGGGATGTGTCTGATGACTTTGCGAGGCGTTTCTTATTGCATGTGCAGGCACGAGCATTACGTAACCTGGATCTTTCAGACAACTCTTTTGATAAACGTTCAGTGGAGTACCTTGCACAAGCCCTTGCCGGCCAAATTCGTAAAGATGACTATTACACACCCCAAACAGGCACTAACAAACCCTCAGGCATGACTTCTACCCTCACCACATACGATCCGACCACCTCGCGGGCAAATCATCCTGCTACGCAAATGAACCCCGAGTCTGAGAACTCTCAGAGATGCACAACAGATCAAGACTCGCACAGGACCGCATCCTTGACTCAAACAGTTCCATCTCTAGCCGACGAGGAGCAACCTTTGTTTCGGAAAGCACCTTTGTTGCGAGATGATTCACCTTCCCCCGCGTTTCAAGCACTTTCAGCGATATCTGTTGTTCCCAAAGCCGGTCCCTCTAAACTGGTATCACTGAGGCTCGACCGCTGCAACCTCAAGGTCCCACATCTGGATTTGTTGAGCCACAGCGTCAGGCTTTCGAAACTTAAACACATATCTTTGCGGCAAAACAAAATAGGTCATCTGGGAGCTGTTGCGTTGGCAGTAATGATTCGAGATTGGCCTGCGCAGCCAAATGGTTCGTCAAGTGGAACGCCTCTGAGTAATTCAGAAAACGCACTCGAAAGTCTACTACGACAGGGGATCCATAGTACCGAATATGAAGCTGTTACTCCGAGACTAGCCCCGCCATTTGAGAGTTCCAACTCTGTCACCGCCAGACAGACTAATTTGCTCGACGATCACCGCATCTCGCTTAAACCTGCGTTTCAGCAACCAGATAGCCATTCCTCCGGGGCGCTGAGTGACTCGTCCGGGGCCGCTAAGTTAGGTCTACATCAGCCATCAAGTGGTATCAGCTCCATGATCCAGCAAGAGGTGAAAAAGGCAAACGAGCAACGCATCAAGCTGAAATCCAAAATTGACTCCCTTCCGAAGATGGGGCATCTCTTAACTTTGGATGTAAAATCAAACGAGTTGAAGAGTGCAGACGTATTTTACCTTGCTCAAGTCCTGAAAAAGAATCGAACGTTGAAGGTGCTCAATCTGGCCGATAACAAGATAGATTCAATCGGCCTGGTTCACCTGTCAGATGCACTGGTGAGTATGAATTGCTATGCTTCCATATATTCTACCGCTCAGGTGAAGCGTAGATAAGATCTGTTTCATGATTCTTAATGGTTTGTAGCGCTTCAATACATGTCTCGAAACCTTGGATCTGAGCAAAAATCCATGCTGCGCGGGTGGCTTAGAAGGCGTGAGTAAGCAAGAAACGTATTATCTGCGGATCAACATTCATACTGACTGCGTTTACACGCTCGCGATTCTTCTCCCCATATTGGCAGATGTTGGCGCTACGTACCACTTGTACTGTCAACACTACTTTGAAGCGACTGTTTTTGTCTGAAACAGAGTTGTCTTCGGAGGGAGCCATTGCCTTGGCTGAATTTCTCCCGGAAATGCAAAGTCTAATCCATTTAGACCTAACTGAGAATTATTCAGTTGAGTTTCTTCTTTCTGGTTTTGATCAAATAAGCACTAATCATCGAAAAACGGATTCAGATCGACATTGCTGGAGTAATGGCCTTGGCGGTCTCAGTCAAGATGAATACCAATTTGCGGTGTTTGGACATCAACATTCCTCCAAATGACCCCGATTTTGCCCGACTGTCTCAAGAAATCTTACAGTCTTGCGTTCGCAACACCGAATTAGCTCAGCGACAAGCTCTTGAAAGGGGTCAAATGACTTCCATCTCTCAACCCATGTTGAAGTCTACCGTAGTTCGAGAACTCACGACTCGTCAGCAGCATCCTTCCTCAGAGTCTACTTCTGCCATACAGCCAGCTGCAGTGAAGTCCGGGCGAGAACAAAGAAAATCCGAGCCGCTGCCTTCCCTTGAACATATATTGATCTCGGCTGAGGCTACCTGTGTTGTTCTGTCCGATCTGATCAGGGAAGATGAGAGAAGGAAATTGAATATCCAACAAGAACGTCGAGCAGCAGTAGTTGAATGCACAGACTTGGTTCGCGAGCTTCTCGATCAAGCTAAGGCGAGCCGACTACAACT